>NW_017728913.1:707002-720114 GCF_001723895.1 Crocodylus porosus
TTAAGAGGAGGTTAGATGAACATCTTGCTGGGGTCATTTGACCCCAGTACTCTTTCCTGCCATGGCGGGGGGTCAGACTAGATGATCTGCTCAGGTCCCTTCTGACCCTAGAAACTATGAAACTATAAATGTATGGTGTTTTCTGTCTCTTGTCATGCACCCATAAAAGGCTCACTTCATTTTTAGCAATATGGCAGGTTAATAGAGATTAAAAGGTGATGAGCTATTTATAAAAAAACCTGTTAAATATATAATTGTATATGCAAATACACGAGGCTATAGTTGCCCATTAATTGTTTAGCTTTATAGCTCTCTTGAAAATTTGATTAATAAAAATCCTTATTCTGAAGGCATATCACAGAAGAAATACCTTATTCCCACATCTTTTCTGAAAAACAATACATATTTTTTTTTAAACAGAAACACTGCTCAAAAGATGTCTGGGCTCCCCTTAATGATTACTCCTAAATCCACCAGCTTTAACAATATGACACTCTCTCTAGAAGGACATAGAGTTCCATTTTTAATACTAAAGAACCTAGTGCTAAGTTTTGGGGGGAGAAGTGGTATTCTAAATACATATTTAGAAATAGAGACTTTTATGAGAAACTGAGGAAAAAAAATATGAAAAATACCTATCAGGTACTAATCTTCTATTTATCTCTGTATATCAGTATAAATTCACTCAGTAAAATTTTATTTTGACCAAAGTTCACTGGTCTGTTACTGGTTATTAATCATGTGTATTCTATTTATTAGCAATTACTTAAGTTTGTGGTCATGACCTCTATTTACATACTATTAGGCCCATCTGCTGTTTTCTTCTCTTATACTGTGCAGCAAAGAGTCCTGGCACATGAGGACCGCTCACTTAGGAGTTACCAAAGTCTCAAGGGACAACTAATGGGTTTTTGGTTGTTTTTTTTTTTTTTATAATGAAGATAACATAATTGGAAGCTTCATTTCTGTAGCTATGTTACACTCCAAAGTTAAGCTCCCGGAGCCTGATGTTGGGGAGTTTCACAGAGTCAGGGCTTGAATCCAGTGATTTCCAAACTGTTCTGTGGAATCTTGGGGTTCCATTGTTGGCTTAAAATGGTTTTAAAAATGGTATTTAAAGGCCTGTTTTTTTCAGGAATTGGCGTGTAGGCTTGAACTCTTATATGCATTAGAAGGGTTCAAGATGGGCAGCACAGGTTAAATGGATTTCTAAAGAGCTTGGGAGATGCACACACACAGCTTCTCATGGTCCTGAAAACAGACAGGCTGTCTAGCGTAACAAGGCCAATGGATGGACATGCAGCCTGAGAATGAAGGGGGCATGCCATAAGACAGCCTTCAAGGCAGACAGGTTGTCTAACACAACAAGGACACACAGCTCGGGAACCAAAGAAGTATGTACTATACTTAACACAAGGTAAGTGACACCAGCAACAAGGCCCCAGAGCAGCAGCTGGTCTTTTAGGTCCTGAGATGACATCTGCCTCCATTACCACAGGAGCGCAGAGTGCAGCCATTTCACGTGTAGTCAAAGCTGTAGCCTTTCAGGACACAAAAGGGAGCTGAGAGACTGTGATGTGCTTTATTCTCTTACTTCACTGACCTGTGATAATGAATGGGCAGAAAAAGTGTTTTCCCCTCATGTTATCATATTTACTCAAATACAAGACAAGATGTTTTTCACCAATCAGCATGGGGAAAAGGGCCCTCATCTTACAGTTGCATATAAGGAAACTTAATTAAATGCCTTGTTCATCATTACACTGCTGCCAAAAGCAACATGTACTTAGTCATGAAAACTATGAAGTTGATTCAGTGCAACCAACAGTGAGCATGACTATAAAACACATGGACCATTTTGGGTAAACATACTGGTGGGAACATACCACAGGGATAGGTTAGGACGGCACATATGAATAAGATATATGTTAGTACCCATTGTACTCAGTCCCCCTCAATGTAGATTATTTTTCAAGTCATGCTGAGCTACTACACTGAATGCATTCTCACTTAACCCTTCACACCCATAGTTGAGCTGCACCTTTCTTTCCATTTCCAATGATTCCTGTTTCTTTGCAAGTCTTAAATGTCTGGCAAACATCACTAAATAGGACCCCAAACAGTTCACCTAGAATCCTTCTGTCGCCCCCTCTCTCAGCCTGTCGCATATGAGTAGTGTGGCCACACCCTTGATGAGGTGACCAGGACCAGGTTACCCTGTGTGTCATTTGCATATAAATTTTTGTAGGATCCCAGGACTCATGACAAACACCTGGTTCCGGTCATGAGTAGTGGTGGAGGGTGGGGGAGTGTGTGCTAATTTGCGCATGGATCTTTTCTGGGAGGTATCTGGAGTAAACACCTATACTGAGAAGTGTTAAGCTCAGGGATCACCACGGTTTGAAATGTTTTTGCTGGGGCCCAGAACAATGAATTATATGGTAAATTATGAGCTGTTTGGCTTTGGACTACTGAGAACTTTTCAGTAGACTTTTGCCGTTCAGAACTACTCTGGAAATGATATGGGGACTGGTGAGGGGTTCAAAAAGGGTTCAGGAATCAGTGCTTCAGATATATGCAACCTGCTGGTACACTGTGGCTGCAAGCCTGCTGTCTACTGCTGTGAAATCATGGAATTCCTCTCTGGATAGGATGACCACCACTGTGAAGGAAGGAGTATGTCCATGCTATGACAGTGAGGCAGCAGGCACCCACAGCTGCTTACCTTCCTCCACCTGGCCAAGGGCGATGATACCACCCGCACATCAACATGGGCTACCACAGAGACAGGCTGCCTTCTGCCCATCCTCCTTCACCCTTCCCTAGCCACTGCTGCCATGCATACCACTTGAAAGTCCCCCCATATTCTAGCTGCCCAGAGCCTTGCACTACCTGCCACCCCCAGTGCAGCTTGATACCAAGCAGGAAATAAAGGTCTGAGAGGCAGGTCCATCAAATGTCCTGGGGAAATGAGAAATGCCAACATCCTCTCAGGTGCCTGCACCCTAGTAGTAGGTGGAAGTGCTGCAAAAAGGTACCTAAACTTCAATGAAGACATCGGAGGAGGGACCATGGCACTATTTGTCCCATGCATCTCCCCAGAGATGCTGAGTTAGACCTGCCTACAGAAATGTGGCTATTGAGCTCCTTGGAGCCAACTGGCTCAGAGTGGAGGAGGGCAGGAGGCATGTTTCCATGCCACAGCACTCCAGGAACCCATCCAACCAGGAAGGAGACCAGTCTGGGATTCAGCCGAAATGACCTCATGGTACACTTAACACTCACCTGGGCCAGGAGTTCAAGCTGCCGAAGCACAGACTACCCATAGATTACAGTGTCCAGTGCAAGGATTCCACCACTTGCCATCTCCAGGAAGACACAGGAGATTCAATCCCAGTTGAGACAGTAAATCAAGGAGGGACTAGAGATCCTATGCCTGGCCAGGCAGGGATTGGAATGTGCATCCTTAGTGTGAAGTTCAACCAATCAGCACTTTCCTCTCTGCTCAACTGATGTTGGCTGCTGCAAGAAATATGTGAAAAAAAATGTTTCAGGAAAGCACACCAGGATCACTGCTTACCAGCCATCTAATGTGCTGTGCAAGACAAAGATCATAGTAATTGTGATCATGTGACTGCTCAGAATATGTTCTAACTTTAAGACTGCATAACATTCCACAGAGTTAACACACATTAAGTATCCCATGTGACAAGTGTCCACATGCCTCAGCCCTCAGCTATGTTTAGAAATTCCAATTAGTTTGGAGACTAGAGCTACATTGTATTAAATTTCAGATATATATTGTAGTGAAGATAAGACCAAATGAGATGGAGGGGGATCTTATAAGCAGCATTTGTAAAATGACATTAAAACTGTAGGAAAGTGCACAAGGTAACATCATGTGGACACTCAAATGTCATAATAGCTAATACGAAGAGTAAAGCAGAAGCCTTGCGGTATGTCAGTATTAATCGCAGATTTAAAAAGTGTACATACACACAACTGTGAAGTACTCCACGTGTTATTCAATTGGGTTACTGCCAAAACTCATCACTTAGAACTAGCCATTCCTCCAGTGCACATCCTTTGTCTTCCATGGATCATTTGGGGACCAGACAGTTGTTTGGTTACCAGGTATTTGTGTAAACTAGTTCAGATTTGTTTAAATCATGCAGTAAAATGCAAATAGGATTTCTACTCTATCCTCTGTGTTATCCTGAATTAGTTGGTTAATGGAACCTCTTTGTGTTTGTTTTTATGTTTGTGAAACTGGGATAATGGTACTTGCACCTTTGCAAATCCATCCCTGATCCTCAGACAAAATGCAAATACACAAGGTTTCCAGAAAGCAGTGGGCTTAATCACGTATAATCCACTATGAATATAGTTACTCCATCACAAAAAGATCAGCATTTGTTAATATCTAAAATTTAATTCTTGAATCAGGTATATCTATCCCAAGTGCTAGTATAATACTAATTGGGAAGAAAAAATGAGTATATTGCATTTTTGCATGCAGCTGACAATTTGAGTCAGATTGTGTGTGCTTTCTCTAATTTTCAAAATTACTCTCGTACTTAGAAATTCTAAAACTTAGAAATGAGTCTTGTACTGATTCTTATACCTCAGTTCCTATGGACTAAACCAAATGTATTTTAAAATAAGAGAAAAAATGTCAGTCAATGCACTAATACAAGCAAGCAAACAAAAACAAAAACAAAAAAACTCAGGAAGAGTGAAAACTCTCTCATCCCTCTGCATCTCCATATTGTCAATATTGTAATGTGAAAGGTTTGGTGTTCACACAACCAGATTCCTGTCCTGGCTTGTCAGTAGGCTCCTACCCCCTCACCCTTACTCCTGGGCTCGCTGAACTCTTCCCTTAAAGATTATCTTGCCCACCATTACTTGATGTTATAGGATCAGGTGGCAGGTGGGGATTTTGGGTTAGGTCCTTGTCTAAACTCTAGACCTTCCAGGCCTTTAATCAGCTGGGTCCACAGCACCAGGACCCTTAGCTCTTGGACTCCAACTCTGCCTCAGCCTTCTATTGGCTTTGGGTCACTCAGGTCCTAGGCACAGGCACAGGGTTTATACTCCCTCTTGAGTCTTTGTTGCTAGATATCCAGTCTTCTGACATGCCACAGCCCTCCCTTTCAAAACATATTTGGACTCCTGCCCACACACAAGCCTTAAAGCTTTAGCCCCTAGAGTGTTCTAAACTGGGTGCCTCTACTGTACCCCAGTGGCCTCCAATCAGACCCTTACAGCCACTCCAGTCCTCCAGTTCTAATGTACATCAAAAGTACGTGTGTCCACTCCCAAACATATGGCTTGCCAAAACCCAGCTCCCCTGTTGTGGTTAATTCTCACCCTAGGGTAACACAAATGCAAAAAGTTTGAAGTACTCTCTCATGTCACTCACAGCACAGGTCTCTTCCACCTTTCTGTGGCATAAAGTCCTTTTCTCCAGGCAGCTCTTTTTTCTGGCCAGTCTCGACTGGCTCCTCCCTGGAGCTATGCTGTTGGCATCTCCTATGGTCAAAATTTCCCTTCTGGACTAATGCTTGGGCTTTTGAGCCTCTGCCTCAGCCACTTGACCCTCTACTTCTGTCACAAACCTGCCAATCACCACTTACACCTGTGGCAGGCAGCTATTTGGACACATCTACACATACAAATAAACGTGACTAAATTTAATGCTCATTAAGCTAATGCACATTAAGCAATTTTTGGCAGGTGTCTATACATGCAGAGCCTTGGAAATTAGATTTATGCACTTGGCACTGAAGTTAGTCCAAGGGTTGCTTCAGCCTCTGGCCACATGGCTGTCAGCATGTGGCAGCCATGTTGAAACCAAACCCAGCTGCTAGAACTTAGATATCTTGGAAGCTCCCTTTGCTGCCCAGCCCTTTCCCTACCCAGCTCCCTCTCTGTCCACACAACCACTACCCCCTGCCCAACCCAGCACGAGTCTCAGGATACGCATATGTGTTAAACAGAAACACTTGATTACCTTCACAACCCCCAGCCTATCCCTCCTGCATCAACAAAGTGCCCCTCCCTACCCACCAACAATAAAAAACCCACTTACAAGAAGCAAACTATATAGAGGAGGCAAACTATATGCAGGGAACAAACTATTTATAGTATTTCAGTTGTTCAAGCACAGAGTGGAGGGCTGTTGGGGGTAGGGCTTAGGAGGCAGAGCCCTGGGACAGGTGCTCAGCACCCCAGCCCCTGGATGTTTCCCTATGGGTCTGACGGCTGTGGTAACCCCAGTGCATGGTGGGGCCAGGACTCATATGGGGCCAGGACTTCAGATGCATGGTAAAGAGGAGAGTGGCAGGGCCGGACCTAGGTGGGTGGTGGCAGGTCCAAGGCAAGGGCTCAGCCAAGGGGTCTGGTGGGCAGAAAACACACTAGAACCTCCTCCCAGGGCCAGGCAGGGGTCTGCTGAAGGGTGGCAGGTGGGAACAAGGGGACCTGTGGTACCATGGGTAGAGACCAGGTAGAGGGGCATATGTACGCAGCTGCCAGGGCCAGAAGGGTCTCCATGGAGCTGCTTCAGCTGCTCTTGCTCCAGGGCTTCCATGCAGGCCCAGTGGTCCCGCTGTGCCCCGTCCCATGTCTCCACCTGGGTGATGTCCTTCTCTCACCAAGCCTGCTCTCACGCCTCCCACTCCCCTGCCACTGGCACCAGCCACTGGAGCAGCAGGGCTTTTTCCCTGGTGCAGTGCTGGTATGGCATCCAGACTGCCCCAGCAGTGGCTGACAGTGACCCCAAGGTGGCATCCCTACAGGGC
Source organism: Crocodylus porosus (assembly GCF_001723895.1). Taxonomy (NCBI): domain Eukaryota; kingdom Metazoa; phylum Chordata; order Crocodylia; family Crocodylidae; genus Crocodylus; species Crocodylus porosus. Next base: position 713,809 of record NW_017728913.1, read on the forward strand.
CTGGGTGGCTCTCCCCCATGTCCAGATGTTGTCCCGGTAGAGGCAAGAGACAGAAACCTTTTGTGAGTTTGCAACATTTCAAATATAAGATGCTCTGCATCAGATGCTATGGGCCGCCCAGCTTCAGACCAGGGTTGGCCATGTATAGGTGTCCAGGTACTGTGGTAAGTCAGCTGGTAGGCCTGGGCCCTGGCAGCTGCTGCCTGAGCCTCCCCACCTGGGGCTAGTGGCCTACTGAGTGATGGCTGCAGGGAGCCTGTCTCCCCCACCCCTTTCCCAGGGTGAGCCAGACTAGATTGCTGGCAGCACCTGGTGCCATGGCTCCAAATCCTGCTCCACCCCACCTGCCACTCCCTGCCATCCAATCTCTCTGATGCATTGCTGCCCAGCCCACAGTGCCTAGGCTTGAGGTGCATAGGGCTCCCAGACAACTGGGACAAGGAGATCACAATGCCCTCCCCCTCCCCACAGGGGGCATCTCCACAGCCTGGCCCTAGGCCAGTTCCCTCTGTGCTGCCACTGAGTACCAAACATGCCCTTTCTGCATGTGCTCTGGATGGTGCACATTGAGCTGTTTGTTCAGGTTGAGGGGTGTCCAAGCTACTACACCCTGCTGCTGCTGATCCTCCTGGTGCCCCAAGTAGATCCCTTGGTTTGGAATCCTTAGCTAAAGCAGTGCAGGGGGAAAACCTGGGTTGTCTTGCAATCTCCACCACTGCCTAGAGATCTACCTGTGTCAGCACTCCATATCCCAGCCCCTCATTGCTGAGCAGGACATTGCTGCCTGCATTTATGCCTTCCTTGGCATGTGAGAGGCCTGTGGTCACCTATCTGTGGAGACATGGGCTGCTCAATAAATTTCTGAACTGTGTCCCACCTGTCTGCATGCTGTGGGAGGGCCAGGGGACTGCAGGTGGGCCAGGCAAGGAGCAGGGCCAGGACTAGGGGCAGAAGAAGGGCTGAAGATCGGCCCTCCCCCAGTATAGGACTTACCATGCATCTGGGGCTGGTGACACTGGCAGCTTGGAGTGGGCCTCCCTGTTAGTGACAATGTCTGGCTGCACCTGCTGTCCATGGCTTTCAGTGCATGGTGGGTCAGCACCTGGCCAGGACTCCCCCTCAGGGAGGGGCTGGCACTACTGGTAGCTGGCAGTGCTATGGATGGCTGCTCCTTGTGCCAAGCTCCAGAGCTGTGCTGAGTGCAAGACAGCTGCTGGACAGGGCTCCCAGATTTGCCACTGGATGCAGAAGCTGGGGAGGAGGATGGGGAAGGGCACTGAGGGCCCAAAGTCCTCCCCACCAGTGATGTGTCACAGGACAGGGCAGGGACTCAGCCTGGCTGCCCCTGTTGGTAGCACTTACAGCAGTGCGGCCTGTCTCCCAGGGCACCAAAATGTATTTCACCTGCCACATAGAGGGCATGGACGTATGGGCATGACCTGACCGACAACTGAAGTTGGGCATGGCCACCCACTATGCCCACAAGACCTTGACCTTCATAGGGCACTGCCACATTGACCAAGAGTGTGCTCGCTCCTGCAATCCACCAGACAGGGCCTCATAAATGCAGGCATTTGAACATCTTCCCCACTCGCACTGCCCTTTGCACATCAGCAAGGCCTCAGAGCACCAGAAGGTTGCACACCTCCTCCCAGTTCCAGTTGGAGGCCCTGGTGGTTGGCACAGCTGTGTGCATGTAGGCAGGGCCAGGACTCAACAGGGAGGAGGACAACAACATGGTCATCACGTGCTGGATCTGTGCCTCCCCCCACGTTGCTGTCCTTACATGGCTTGCCCTGGATGGCAGCAAGCAGCACCCAGCCCAGGAGCATGGCCAAGGACTAGAAACCCCACAGTAGAGGCACTTCACCACAAGACCTGCAAGAATAGGAGACAGCTAGGGGTGAGGAGCAGCAGGGGGTAGATGGTGACCCTGATGGCAGAGACACACAGCAGCCCTGGGGGAATCTCAGGGTTGGGCAGAGCATGGGCAAGGGTTGTAGCCCTTTATGACACTCACTTGTGGCTGAGCAGGAACTCTGGAGGGGGACAGGCCAGGTAGAGACAGCCTGTTGCCTATCCAGGAGGATTCATGGGGCCTACTCAACTCCTGGGGAGAGAACAAGTTCCTCCAGGCTCCTGTGCAGTGTGCTCCAGGGCACTAAATGGCTGCAGACTTTTATAGCCTGCAGCTAAGGGTTGCCAGGGAGCAGCAAGAGCAGCCCAGCCCTGGGGAAGGAGAGGCTGCCAGCCAGGAGCCCTGGGGCTGTGCTCAGGCCATCCCCCTAGTGGCTGGGCAGAACCTGCACTAAAGTTAGTGGCAGGTCATGTCTACATGTGCATTAATGTGCTTTAACTGTGCCTAAATTTGATATCTGCATTTGCCTGAATTCCCCATTTTTAATGTACATTAAGGGTGCGTATATATAGATGCGCACCCTTAATGCATATTAAATTAGGCTAATGTGCTTGTGCATTAATGCATCTCGTGTAGAGACACTCTTTAGGTGCCTTTTTACCATTAAATCTGTTCAAAGGGACTGGGCTAGTCAGAGGGCCCTGGGCCCTTCTCAGTAATAGGGCAGGGGCTCCATTGAAATATCCATAAATATCATTAGGATATAAGCACTGTATTAACCTTCAGTAAGATACTTAACCAGAAAGGGAGGGGGAGGGGAATGTGAAACAAAATCTGCCTACTTATTTCTCTCTCTATTTGCTTATGAAGCATTATCTTGAAGCTTCAACACCAAGCTGAAGTCTTTGTCATTAAATATATTCTAATCCAAACCATTTGGGGATGCTTTAAAAACATACAGTATTATTACTTCTACAATCAGATAATCCATGTGAACTGAAGGCTTTGTTGCTTTTGATGTATTTGTCAACTATGCTTTAAAGAAGAAAAGGGGCACAGGCTAGGAAGATTTATGGGGAAATTACCTAACCTTGCCAAAAAAAACAAAATCCTAAGAAAAAGCTGGTTTACAAGTTAAGAAGATCATGATGCCAGCACACAATTTAAAGCTAATGGTTTTATAGGCCAAAGCCAGTAGCAGGGCATCCTTATCCAGCAGTGTGAATAGGATTATCCATACAAACATTCTCCTAACATAGAATTAAACTGTCAAGTTTGCTTGCTTGCTGCATGGATGTATGCTCAAAAGGAACGCAAGTTCAAGTCAACTGCAATATTGCTCCATCTGTTATCATATTACACATTATTTGTATAAAAACCTGAAGGGGGGAGGGGAATAATGTCAAGAAAAGAATTGTTGCTGTTAAGCTTATTTCAGGGCACTAAGGGCCCTGACCTCAATCAAAATGACTAGTTCAAGCTGAAAAGATGTTGACAACTGCTACACAGAGAGTTCTGTTTTATTTATGTTTCCTAAGAGGGCAGTACATTTTGGAGTTTTAAACCCTCTTAATTGTCTCTAATTTCAAGACCTATAACTCATTTTATACAAATTTGTGCCTGCTTAATTTGTCAAAAACATACTTAACATAAAGGAACATGAAACATGTAATAGAAGTGGTTTTGAATAGTGCGTGTATTTGTGCATGTGCACATAAGAAAAATCAGACAGTTGTTTATATTTTCTACCAAGACATGTCCTTCAGTAAGATTTTTATCGTGCATTGAGTCCTACTTTTGGGTAGTATTAGCAGAGATAGAAATATTTCTACTGCATTTTAGAAAGGTGTGTTAATGCCTTTTCCACAATTGGGTTAGAAAGCACATTTTAAAAAAAATCTATCAAAAGAAGATACTGGGGAAGTCATCACTGATCCCTAAATACCAGGAGGAGTTAGAGGTCCTTAAATTGTTGGTAGGGTGAAATATTGCAGAGAAGAAAGGACAGAGAAAGGATGTTTCTGTGTCTGTTAAAAGCCAAAATAGAGTTTCCTAGTTTCGTATGGAAACTCTAAGTATATTTCACATGAAAAATATATCCCACATGAAGATTTTTGAAGAATTCCTTTAGCCTCCCAGGAAGCATTCTATTTAGTCTTCCAGAAGGCATAGTAAACATTATCATAAATTTTCTTTTGATGTCAGGTTTTAACTGATACATCTGTTTTAGGGAGGGAAATGGAAACAATTCTTCATGAAATTTGTGAATCTAATGTGAAAGACAATTCAGCCTTCTAGCAGATATGCCATGTAAATGAAATGCCATATTGTGTCACTAACTTCTGCAAGATTCTCGTAATTATATACAGCACTTAAGGTGCTCTATTAAAATAGCTCTATACAGAGAACCATACTTCTCATTTGGGGTCTGATTTAAAGTCCAAGGGAAGAAAAATGTGTGTTCCACCATCTTCAAAGGAATTCAGTCAAGCCTTTGAATTAAAAATCATTGAAATATTGAAATTGTAACTTTCTTCCTAAACTAATATTTATTTAATTAAAGGAAAAATAAAGTGCCAGACATAAGTCTTCTATTCCAAAATGACCACCTTTCAGATATAGAATTCACAACTTCACAAAAGTTCCTATTGCAAGCTGTTGGTGAACACACACTCTTTCACAAAAGTCTTATAAACTCTTCCCCTAGACAAATCAAGAAAATGGCTAATTTTGGCAGTGTGCTCATGTACAGACAAAGTGGAGTTTATTGCCACTAAGCCCAATGTAATACATAGCAAACATGCTTAAGAAGCACACATGGTAAATGCAAAACTCTTTAACAACAGGAAAATGCCATATTATAAAAGGATACCACTTTACTGCATACTTAAAAGCAGATAATATTAATCAGTTATGATTCTTCATGTCCATAATGGATATTCCCCATCTGCAAGACAAAGATGCACTAGATGCAACAAATCTATCCAGCTTATGTTACAACTAGAATTGTGCAAATAATTGATATGGCAGGGGGTGGGGAGGAAGAAGTAGACAAAGTATAAAAAGGAAAATAAATTTTGGACCTAGCTGACACTAGCTTTTTTGGTTTTCTCATGGAAATCAACTACTACAGAGGAAAGCAAAAATCAAACAAAATGTTTCAAATAGTTTTCTGTTCTTTTACCTTTAAACAATAAGTTATTTCTAAATATTTAATTTAAAAATAAAATATTAAGTAGTATGAATTTTTGAAGTTTTTATCCAAAGCAATTTGACATGAATATGTGAATAGTTTCACAAATAAAATACTCCGCTGAAAATGTCATCCACCTCTATTCATAATAGAAAACCTTTACCACAGTCCATAATGAGCTTTATGAATATATTAGGATACTTGCATGAGTAACATAATTTACATGCATAAGTGTTTTCAGGATCAGACCCCTACTGAGATATGAGGTTTATCCAAGTTAATGTCAAAAGGAAAAAACATGTTATTTTATGATTAGGAAATATGCCTTCTCCTTCTACAAAGGTCACAACTTACTTGCTGTGGAAGTACTGCTCAAGCTGTGAGAAAATTCTCTGAACAGGAAATCTATGAAAGCCCCTTAAATTACAGTGGATTGTTGGGTTTGTTTGTTTGTTTTTGAATTTTGCATCAAACATTTCCCCAACATAAAACAGTTTGAACAGGTATTCAAGATTCACCTAAAAAAAAATCTTTTTCTACTTAACAAATGGCAATATTTTTCAACAAAGCATTTCCAAAAGTAAAATATATATACAAATTTATTATTTTCCTCAGAAAGTAGAATTTTTCTAGGCTTGTTACCTATACCCTTTGAATGCTAGAAGAAAAGAGAGGTTTTGTTGCAATATACCTCAGGGCCTTGTTACAAATTTCAATTGAACTGCTCAAATGTTGATCGGTGTTAGTGCTAGCTCAAGTTTGGAGCAGTCACACCTTAAGGGTAAAAATCTTCTCTGATTGCCTTCCACCTGCACAGCTGTGACTTGTCACTAGAGGACTGGCAAGTAGGGGCTGGACTAGGAGCTATAGCTGTGAGTTGCCACTATAGAGCTGGTAAACCATGACATGCTGTAAGCAGGGGTGTGTAAAAGATGGGGGGAGCATGGGTGACCGGTGCATCCTAAGTCTGGGGGGACAGCAGCGGGGCAGGACCGGGGGGGCGTCCCTCAGTGCCAGATGGTGACTGGAATGTTAGGGGGGCACTAGCACTCTATGCCCCCCTACCAGCCAGAGCACTTGCTGTCAGGTGGGGCACCAGTGCTCTCAGTGCACATGCCTCCCCTGCAGCTCTCCTATGCATCATCTATGAAGTGGGAGGGGGGAGAGGTAAGGCAGAAAGGCAGGCACGTGAATCTGAGAGACAGACAGTTAACGGGATGGAGGTGGGTAATGTAATGGGAGGTGGAAAGGAAGT
>NW_017728913.1:720214-758793 GCF_001723895.1 Crocodylus porosus
CATGTTTTAATACATTAGGATTGTGGTGTGGGGGGAGGGATGCTGGTCATGCTTCCCAGGATGGCTGGCCGTGGCAAAGGAAGGCACTTCTTGGGGAGCTACTGCCCCTATCCAGGGAAGGAAGCTCCAGGTCATGGGGACCCAATCCAGCCTCCTGCCTGTTTTCCTCCCTGCCACTCCCTCTAGACCCTACTCCCCGCCCTGTACATGGTCATCAGCCAAGTTAGCTGGCATGTGCTTTGCAGGCTGTTTGCATGGAGTTGCATCCCTGGGGGTGGGGAAGTCACATCACCAAAAGCAGGAAGGGGAGTTGGCTTGGTGCCAGAACTGCTCCCTGGGCAGTACAGTTCAGGGCATGAAAAGGTGGTCCACACAGAACAGGAAAGTAGGGAGGAGACGCTGCATCCTGGCATGATGGAGGACTGCAACTTGGGCAACTCATCTGTGGGGAGTGGCCACACATTAATGGAACATGATCTGGGTAACACAGAGTAGAGCTTAACTTGTCCAGGCGTGGTGCAACTTTAAGACATCTAAAGTGTGCTTAAAACTAATTTAGGTATTAATGTGTAGTCAATCCTGGCAGTAAGAGCTCCAGGAGCCCCTAAATGTAGAATATATAGAATATCTCATTCTAGGCTGATCTATTTATAAAGTGGTCACATTCCCCAATATGATTTTTTTTACAGGGGGAATAAAAAAAGAGAGAAGCCAAGTGAATAGTTCACAGGTACAAGCTTAACACGAAAGCCTTCAAACAAACATGTGTCAATTCCTTCAACTAGCCAGGGGGAATTGTTTCTCACTCTAAATGCTTCAAAAGCACTGTTCCTACACCTACCATATGTTCACGACTCTTAGATCAATCTCTAAACAAGTTTGATTCCCTTTCTGTTGAGTTTGCAACCAAGTAACTATTACTTCCACGTATGCTTCATATATTACTAATGTAGGATGCATACGAAAGTAACATTTAGATCACCCTAATCATAGAAAATGTGGCTGTACGAGCAAGCACCACGGGTTTTATGTCATCCTAAAAATGGCATGCTTAGTATAAAGTTAGTTCTCATCAGAGGACAACTAACTTTAGATTGGCATGGGTTAACCCAACCTAATGGACACATGCGTATTTCCAGAACAGACCTGTGCTGAGAAAGCCCAGCCACTCTCCACTGCCCCAGGGCAGCACTGTCCATCCGCACTGCATCTTCCCCTCCTGCAAGCCCGACTAGGCCAATTTTTACACCCCCACCACCCCAACTAGTCCGCCCATGACCAGGCAGCTTCCCTACCTCCCCTGAACCCACTAAGCATTCACATAAATCTGCTAGCTTCCTTTCCACCATGGATTCTGAAATGCCCTATAGCTTTAATTGGTTAAAAATATGCACACTTTAGAAATCTATTTTTAATTCCTAAAATGCCTAATGCTCAAAGGAATGTAATTTTGGGATCATCTCCCATATATACAGGAACCTGGACTGCTTTAAGACAGAACTTGACAAGTTTATGAAATTGGTAATTTGATAGAATAGGGATTCAATAATCAGCCACTATAACATATTGATTCCAATATTCAGCATCTGCGTATGCAGATGATGGACAACTCTTTTGTCCTGCAAAAGACTTCTGTTAATCTTAAACTTTCAGGGTAACTGCTGCTTTCCAGTAGATAACCAGGGTTTTTGCTCCCCATCGTTGCCTGCACCAGCAACACCCCAAATGCTTGATTTGGCCATTTTGCCTGTCTTGGTGGCACAAGGCATGGCTCTTTTTGTCTGGGTACAGTTTAACTTAAAATCCCTTTCCATCAGATAGGGAAGACATTTGTTGTGTCCATTGTCCCTGCTGCAGTAGGTTGCTGAAATTGTGAAAGTGTCTGTAGACACACACACACACACACACACACACACACACACACACACGTATATACATATATATATTTTACCAAATATTATTTTCAAGATATATACTATTTGAAATGAGTAGTCTCTAGTAAATGTATACAAATTATTTCCTCTAATTTGAAGAATTCTTTACTTTACTTTTTCTGTACAAAATACAAGTGTGTTCTAGTACATGTTCTCTCTTCAAAGGAAAATAAAGAACACTGAATTTACATAATCATCACCAAGCAGTTTTAAGCACTACTAAATGCCTTTAAAATAACTGTTTGGTAGCTTATACATTGCAATGTGTCATATTTCACAGATACCTTTACATTGAAAAATTGCCAATAAATTGAGTGAAAAGTGACCTAAAATATTATCTTTCATATCAAAAACAACAAACACAAATAACTAACATAGATAAAAAACTGGTCTAGTATTTTCTAATTGTATTGTATAACAGTACAGTATAAATATCTACTATAATTCCCCAGAATATTCCATTAGTTAGGCTATAATCTGGTAAATGAAAACATGTACCAAATTAATCACTGGCATACTTTCTGTGACTTTGGATTATAATGTATTTGATCGGGTGTTTTTGTTGTTTGGATTTTGGTAACCCCTGCTAATATTTAATTATAATTAATGTTTGTACTTTGGTAATCCCTAGAAACCTCAAGAAAAATGAGTTAGAAGCTGAACACACATACAATTAAAGATAGTCATCAAACAAAACTTCATACAAAATGTCTTTGAACACTGCAAACAAGCTGAAAGAAACAGTAGCTCACCATAAAGTCCCCTAAAATACATTAAATAAAGGAGCAGAAGGGAAAAGGCAGAAATTTTCTTCCTAACTTGTAGTAGAAAATATTTTCAGATAGAAATATTATTTCAGTTGACCTTCATTAAAAGATAGCTTGTTTTCACCTCTTTAATACTGTATGTTATAGAGAATTGGAAATAAAGGGCATTTTGCATGTGTTCCAGGGGTTGGGGAGAGTTCTTTAATTAGAGTGGCTCTGAGTGCCCATAACATCTCGAGTATTCAGCCTTCCATGCTTCAAAATGGCAGTGGGGACTTTTAACTAACTCTTGTTCAACACAGAGGCTCCTGGGGCATGCTAATTGACATGCTTTGGCAGATTTGATTGAATCTGTTCTGACGTGCTGTAATTACCGTGTGTTGAAGCAGTGTCCCCACATGACTACAGGCACCCAAAGATATTTTCTTTCCTAAGAGGATGTGGGTATTGCATGAATTCAAAATAATAAATAATTTTATCCCTATTGTAGTTTTACCGATTCATCTCACCTGTGATGAATAAGCCCAGATAAATCTCAGCCTTATTTTGTAAGAAATTTGCTCACATTCATTACAGGGCATACTGGCACACTGATTTAATGATTTAATGAAAGGCTATATATTATACTTATTGACTTGTGAATCTCATTTACAGAAGAACTGACTTCATCCTGATCCAATACGTCAAAGGCTCCTTTCAGTGATAGGGAAAAATATATATGCGACATTTGGTACCATTATTTGTTAAAAGATCTATACTATGAGCTTTCAGTTTAAATCAAATTTCACACCATGAAAGAGATTCACAATAGCATTAAGAAATCTATATTTTTTCCAACTGCCAGTGATTTAGAAACATTGATAGCATGGTACCTGATAACAAATGCATTATTTTATTTAAATGGAATGTAAGGCCAAAATTGAGGGATTCATTAAAAAAAAGCCTCCTAAAAAGTTGTCTGAGTCATTTCATTAGAAACCCTCTGAGCAACAAGTTTAAATTGATAATATTAATAATAAGCTTAAAATATTACTTGAATTCTCCAAAGAAATAAGTTTGTATTCTTTATACGGCTTAATGCTGGTTCAAAGAAGAAACAAAATATTTTTAAGATGAGAAAAAATTAAAAAGAAAGAAAAGAAAAATGAAAGTGAGAAGCAAAAAAACACAAGAAATATTAATAAAAATGGATCAGGAGAAAAACAATCTTTGATACAGGAACATTTAAATATAATTATAACCTGTTATCACTTTAGATACCCATTTGTAATAGAATCCTTAGCAAATAATTAGGAAGTCTAATTACTTATAAATAATTTTAAGGCAATCTCTCAGGCAACTTTATTATCCACAACAGTATTATTACACGTATATCTATTGGATACATACTTCACTAGTAAAACACCTCTCTCAATAAGCTGCTATTCCAGTTAATTTGCCCTTTTATACTCACGTTTTTTTTAAGGGACAAAATGCACTCAACAACAGAGCTTCAGGGAACATGTACAGAAAGGAAGAAAACAAATGTAAAGAAACATATTCTTGCTAAAAGTAAATAATTAGCCAACCCAAACAAAAAACGTTCATCCTGTAGCAGACGTCATAAAGTTACTATTGCTGGACCAGGTAGGGAGGTGAATTACAGGCTATCCAAAATACCTTGCTGTTAGCAATAGCTGATTGGACTACTAGAAAAATTCATGAAGGAAGAAATGCACAGGTGAAAGTTTAATAGCATGGGACTTTAAATCATTGCCTTCAATTTTGTTTAGCAAGAATAGAAAAATGTTATAAGGATAGAAGAATTAGTGAAATGTATCCAGCTATTAGTTAACCATGCAGGCAGCTGTATGATATATCAGCCCAAGTTTTGAAAAAAACTTCAAGGGCTACCTACTAGCTAATACTGCAGGTTACTCACTATCATCATCGACAATCCTTCTTGTTCCACTTTCTGTCTAGTCTTCTGTAAACTACATGTATTAATTGAATATATACAAGGGAATTTCAAAGGAGTTAGATGCCTAACTCCCACTGATTTCAATGAGAGTTCAGCATGTTAATAACTTTGAGGATCCAGGCCTAGTACGGATGCTTGGTGGATTGGGTCCAAGCACCTCATCCTCCTTCACCACTATAACACTCATGAGTGTTGAAGACAATCATTCTTTCTAACCAGTGCCCCCCACCCCAACTATGTCTACTCAATGGGAAACAATAATGAACAATTCACATGGATATCATTATTCTTTGTTTTCACTCCCTATCAACCTTAGTTCTAAGGTTTTAATTTTCTGTGCCAGCATTCAATCTTGAAGCATCTCATGGAAATTCACTGATTGGAGGCTACAGTTGAAATGGAACTCTTTGACTAGACAAGCCAAAGGGGTGGCGCACTTTCAGAGGAAATAAAAATGCAACTATGTCCACATATATTTATGACCATAAGACTGAAAAACAGGCAAATCTACAGTTGAACAGTAGCTGAAATTGTTCAGGAATTCTGGTAGACCTTGCAGTATATCAGAAGCCAAAAGAAAAATAGTGAAATTTTAGCACTTCCAAAACAAAGATTTTTTATTTTTTTTAAAACCCTTTTCAGGTAGTTTTTCATTATTATTGTTATTATTGAAATTACAGGAAAAAAAAACTACTGCTTTCACCTAATTAGCAAATCGTTGGGGCACGCATCCAGGATGTGGGACACCTAAATTCCACTTCTGCAAGGCAAGTCCTCTTCTTTTCAGTCTCTTCAATAGACCACCTTTCTCAGCAGTGTTCCTTTTCCCTATCCTTTGTATTTAAATGGCTTCATTCCTTTCTATTTATTATCCATGTTCTCTGCAAGTCCATGCAAACATTTGACAAAGTAAGTTGCTGTCTACAAAAGCTCAAGGTAAGCTCAGTGGCTGTACATGAGTGCAGAGGCTGCTCTGACATGCTATAATCCATCCACTAAACTGGATTATGGAAATTTACACACAAAAGAAGCCTCCCGAGTCTCATGCATTAGTATCCCCATACTTAAAAATGGCAGCGGGATGCTTGAACTAAAGCTCATCAAACAAGCTGTAGTTTAAGAACCCCCACCAGCATGTTTAAGCACAGGGACATGGATACACTAGATGCTGCAGTGCTTTAATTGCCATCCCCCCACCCCTGGAGCACATGTGAAAGTGCCCTCAGATACTACCACACCCTGCCTTCTGCCTGATTTTGGACTAACACAGCTAACTACCTCTCTTTTGCAAGGAAATCTAAATCCATCTCTCCTACTGCCCAGGCTAGTATTTTGAACACCAGGCAAAAGACTATTCTAACTTTCTTTATAGAAAGTTTTTAAATAGTCCTAATAAAAGAGACTAGAACACAAGTGCCCCACACATCTCTAGGGGATAAAAGAGAGAGAGCGAGAGAGCGAATACACAAGACTCCCTTTCTCAGTGAATATTTAAACTGGGTTTAATACTTAGAAAAACTATTGAAGTGATAGGAGACAAGCTAAAAATAAATGTTACCAAATGGATCCATTGGAAATGCCCATGTAGGATCAGGCTTCTCAGGTTCTGGGAGCTGCTGCCTCTTTTTCCCCCTCTTACAGAGATGCTTCATAGGGAATCATGGCACGTTACTGTAAGCAGGGAAAACTAAGGTTTTCCATCAAACATTTGCCCCAAATTCCAGGGAACATGTCTCAGTAAGATAAAATCCAGGCAAGTGCTCCTGGGACTTGAGGAATCCAGTTCTATAATGACTTCCCAGGGTGCACAGGATTGGGCCCTCCTCAATCCATGAAGCACCTCCCCAAAGCGCCTGGAGAGTATAGGCAGGTGAGAGCTGCCCAGGCTCTTCTGCTACAAAGCAAATAGATGCCTCTCATTAACAGTGGAACGAATTAATACCATGTTTGTCAGTGCCACACATTTGGGGTATTTGTAGTGTGACAAGAGGCATGGATTTCTGTTAGTTTGACAGCACAAAGGCAACATCTGTTTCCTCCCACAGAGAAGTCAGCCTCAGAAAACCATATGGTCCGTATTTAGGAAATTTATAAGAAATGAAAGCCTCATTCAAATTACTACTATGAATCAGGCAGAAAGTAGCTTTCATAGATTTCACAGAGATGAGGGCTGGAAGGGACCTTGGAAGATCATTGACTCCAGCCCCCTTCCCCAGGGGCAGGAAGTCAGCTGGGGTCAAAGGATCCCAGCAAGATAAACATCCAAACATCGCTTAAAGGAGTCCAGAGTAGGTACTTGCACCACCTCTAGCGGCAGTCTATTCTAAGACTTGGGCTCAGACAGTAAAGTAGTTCTTTCTTATGTCCAGCCTGAAATGGTCTTGGAGGAGTTTGTAACTGTCTGACTTTGTCATCTCTTGGAGAGCTCTGGGGGAATGCATTCCCCCAGATCCTGATGTACACCCCTTATATATTTATAGGTTCAGGTCCCCCTGAACCTGCACTTTTCTAGGCTGAAGAGTACATAGCTCTCAGCCTCTCATCATAAGGCCTATTCTCCTGCCCTGTGATCATGTGTCTGGATCTTCTCTGGACTCTCTCAAGCTTCTCTACATCATTTTTAAATTGTGGAGCCCAGAATTGGATGCAGTACTCCAGCTGCAGCCTCACCAAGACTGAGTACAGCGGGAGGATGACATCCTGAGAGTTGCTTGAGAAGCATCTGTGGATGCAAGTCAGAGCTTTGCTTGCTTTACCAGCTGCAACATCACACCAGTGGCTCATATTCATCTTGTGGTCAATCATGACCCCCAAGTCCCTTTTGGCCATGATGCTAGCAAGCATAGCACTGCCAAGCCTATAAGCATGCTCCAGGTTTTTCTTCCCAAGGTACAGCATCTTGCATTTTTCAGTGTTGAATGGCATCAGGTTTTCATCTGCCCATTTTCTGAGCCTGTCAAGGTCAGCCTGGATCACCATCCTGTCCTTGGGCATGGATGTTGTAGCCCAAATTTTGGTGTCATTGGTGAACTTGGTCAGTCTGCTTCTGATACCAAGGCCACAGCATTAATGAAGATATTAAAGAGTACAGGTCCAAGGACAGAACCTTGGGGGACCCCACTGGTCACGGCCCACCATGACGATCGACTTCTGTCGACTAGCTCTCTCTGGGTCCGACCTCAGAGCCAATTCCCCAGCCAGTGGACTGTGATGTAGCTGAGGCTGCCGTTGGCCAGTTTTTCTATGGGATGACCATAGGATACCAGATCAAAGGCTTTTTTAAAATCAAGATATATGACATCAATCTCTTCTCCCTTGTCCAGGTGATATGTCACCTGGTCATAGAAGGAGATGAGATTGGTCACACAAGACCTACCCGCAACAAACCCATTTGAATAAGGGAGCTCCATGATCTAAACACTGGCCTATACAGTATTCTGAATTGGGCCTCCTTTGATTATTCATGCACAACTCTGATCTGATTTGTATAAAATAACTAAATATTCATTGAAGTAAAGGTTTGAATCTTGGGACTCTCTCCTGGTTTTGGGAAACCTCTTCTTGTTACACACGTCTGAAAATGAAATATTTCAAAAACAGCTTGTTTTTTTTCTGGTTAATTGAAACATTTAATTCAAAATGGACATGTCTACACGTGCCCCTAGGGCCTAACTGTTATTGCGCTGTTCCAGCAGCACATGGTTATTTTTAGCTGCTACATCACTATAGCAATGCACTAAGGTGAAGGAGTACATTGCTATACCAACATAGCTGTGGCATCATGGTTCATGCCTGCTGACATGCTATGTTGCCATAGTGCATTGCTACAGTGATGTAGTATCTTGTGTAGAGGCGCCCACTGTGAAAAAAGTTTTTGTTATTTTTGTGGGGGGGAGGGTTTATTTCAGTTAGAGTTTTGTAGTCAGGGTCAAATCAAATACTCCCCTTTTCTATTCTGGAGTTTTCAGCTCCATGCTGAACCCCAAAAATCAGTCAAGCACTCACAGCTCTTTGCAAGACTTATTTGTTTTAATGAAATCTTCACAACATCCTGTTTGCAGGGCCAACCCATATTTGTATGAAGGCAACACAGAAAAAAAGGTAGAAGACAGCAAAGTAAAAAGCATCCAAACAAAAGAAAGCAGGAGCATCTGTAAATATTGGCCTTTGCAGCAGAAAAGAAGCATCTTGCTTACAGTGGCTATTTATAGAAAGAGAGCTAAACATGCATTTAAATAAGCATGTTACTATACATACATGTATATATACACACATATTTGGGTGCACGCATGTGTATGAACTAGACAATGATTCTTAAATCTGTTCTGCTTTAATTTTATGGGCTCCCTAAATTTGGACCTGAACTGAGGTCAAAACCTTGTAATAGTTGCTTTTTTCTATACTAAGCACAATTCTGAACAATCAAACACATTCAAAGTGTTGGTGCATGCATCAAAAATTGGTGCATGAGAAGAGTAGAGGATGTGTCTTACAGATACAGAACAGGCTCCTATTATAATGTGATGGGCCCATTTCAAAACAAATCACTAATTTGGGTATTTTTTTAAGTGCTTTATTTTATGTTAATTTTTGTGTAATACACAACTGAAGAACTCTCCCAGAAAGAGAAGAACACTGATATCACTTCTGGGAGAGCCTGAATAATACATGGCACAAGAACAACAGTGCAAATCAGTCACAGAAACAAAACTACAAAGTGAGGCCATAGGAAGGTACACATTTCAGCATCTCCCCAGAATGTACACAGATGCAGAGGGGCCACTTTCTCCCCACTCTTGATAAGGGACTCTGCCCATCTAGCACAGACTAGAATAGTGCTTTGCCCTTTGGGAGGCATCTCAGGGAGCTGAGGGAGACTTTCATGCCATCTAGCTCAATATACTCATGTAAGAGCCAGACCCAATTTGGCACTATATGACTTCACATTGTATCATTACCTTAGAATCATGAAAATTAGAGTTGGAAGGGACCTCAGGAGGTCATCTAGTTCAATGCCTTGCTCAAAGCAGGAGCATCCTCAACTTGATCATCCCAGACAAAGCTTTGTCTAGCCGGGTTTTGAAAACCTCCAAGAACGGTGCTTCCACCACCTCTCTGGGTAACCTGTTCCAGTGTTTTACTGCTCTCCTGGTGACAAAATTCTTCCCAATATCTAACCTAAACTTCCCTTGCTGCAACTTTGTAGCATTGCTCCTTGTTCTGTCATCTGCCACCACTGAGAACAGTCTAGCTCCATCCTCTTTCAAATTCCCCTACAGGTAGTTGAAGACTGACATTAAGTCTGCTCTCAGACTTCTCTAAACTAAATAAGCGCAGTTCCCTGAGCCACTCGTCATAGGTCACATCCCTCAGACCCCTCAGCATTTTTGTCACCCTCTGCTGGACTCTGTCCAATTTGTCCACATCCTTTCTGTAGTGGGAGGCCCAAAACTGAACACAGTACTCCAGATGTGGCCTCACCACTGCTGACTAGAGAGGAATAATCACTTCCCTTAACCTATCAATGCAGCCCAGTATGTCATTAGCTTTCTCGGCAACAAGGGCACCCTTTTGGCTCATATTCAGCTTATTGTCCACTGTAACATCCAATATCTACTACTCCCCTAAGCTGGGTATCATCTGCAAGCTTGAGGAGGGTGCACGCTCTATGCCATCTTACAGGTCACTGACAAAGTCATTGAACAAAACTGGCCCCAGGGCCGATCCCTGGGGCACTCCAGCTGCCAATGAGACATTGACACACCTTTTCTTCTCCAAGTGCTTAGAAATGAATTCCTTGAGGATCTGCTCCATGACTTTTCCAGGGACTGAGGTGAGACTGACTGGTCTGTAGTTCCCTAGATACTCTTTTTTCGCTCTCCTAAAAATGGGCCCTGCATTGTTTGCCCTTTTCCAATCATCTTGTTCTATGACACTGAATCGTAACATATTCCTTGCATGTAAATTGCATGGAAATAGCAGCTGACCTTGAAAGGATTGTTTTTTCCTGCTTTGCTTGGCCAAACTCTTTACATAAATATGGTTAGCATCATTGGTATGGAAGAAGTGACTACATATTCTATTTTGCAGATTATTTAGACACAGATACTGCCAGCCTCGTTCACATTGAATGGCAACTTACCCTGTAAGTATCCAAAACACGCCAGCAAGAATGGCAGAATCTGATGCCTTTTATGTAAACTTCTAAAACTTAACTTTACTGGCTTAACAGACAACAATTGCTGTTCTTAGGGTACACATCAGTGTTTCAAGTATTTCAACACCAAGTACACATTATTTAAAAAATTAGTCAGTCAAATTTATCAAAAGATAATGGCAGACCAAATTGTAACAATTGCTCCCTGGTGCCCAACCATGGATTTAGCTACTACTCTTGGTCACATAGGAATCTTTGTCAGTCCTTGGATGAAACCAGAATGAAAATCAAGGAAAATAAAATTCCAAATGAATACAATTGTTCAATTACTAAAAAAGAAATACAAATCTAAAACAAAACCAGCACACGTTGTTTGGCTTAATATTTTCCTTGTGTGTCTCTATGAGGAGAGTTTTTAACAAAAGATTATACCTTTTAAGAATAATTGCAAAAAGAATTTGGCAACACAGTATTTCCTTTAAATAAGATTTGAATCCTTTCTCCTCCTCCTTGTTGAAAATGTGATGATGTCACTATGTTCTAGAAGTTGTGATGTAGATGGGAGTTTCTTCCCCTTGGTGATGTTGAGGGCTTCCTTGTTCCTTGTCTTTGGCTTTGTTGAAAGGGAATAAGACAAGATGAAGCAGAAGAGCATGGAAGTTCAGAGCTGCACCCTTCTTTCAGAGAAATATATGCTTGCCTCCTTTAAACACAGGTTCAAGACACACCTCTTATGGCTTGACTAAATTTAAAATATTGTATATTCCTAACATTGACTTCATGGCATACTTCTGGTAGCATCTTCAGCTGATGAATATGTATGTCATTAAACAAAGTGCATACGGATTTAATGGGCTTTTGAACTTGGACAGAATATTGAGTATCTACAGTTTTTCTCTTTCTGATACAGTTCTTAATTTCCATTTAGGAATCCCTATCATTTTGTGTTATCTGCTTGGCAAACAAAATCTTGAATAACAAAAAAAATCTGAATAATTACTTTTCACCCACTTTCACTATCCTTACCCCCCCCCACAAGATAATTTGTGCCAGTGAGGGTTGGTGGTCAATATTTAAGGACATCCAGGTACATAATTTCTTTTTACTTCATAAATTGGGCATAACAAAATGCTGCATATCTTGTGACTGAGGCTGCTAGTGTTTTCTCACCTCACTTATTCACGTTGTACTGAATCAGAAATTCTTTTGCAGGTTCCTAAAGCAAACAATGAGTGCCAATCTTTCCAAAATTCCTAGCGTGTGGCATAATAAGTAGGCATGCATAACTGAAAGCAACTTTTAGGGCAACTTTTTCTTTGATAAGGGATCCAGATGAGATGACAGTCCAGCTGCAGTTGTTAAACAGCCTTAATCTGGTCAAAAGCAATAAGTTACTGCTTCTCAAAAACTGTGTGTATGGTTATTGTAACTGAGAACCTGGGTGTTGATAGTAAACACTGGTTCAGTGCTGGTTATTTCAGAACATTTAAATATTTGAAGTTAGCTATGAATTGCATGGGCTTTCCTTTACAACAGATTATTTTGTCTTGCCCAAAGGCCGTGGCTTTCATTTTTGCCTTGACTCACTCTTAGACCTATGTAGAGCACTGATCTCTTGAAAGCATTTAGGGCCTCTGCAAAAAGTCAAGGTAAAAATCTGAACAGAAGTACATCACCAGCAAAGATAAGATCAGTATTTTTGTAACATATACAGGGAAAAAAAGGATTTTTCAGAATCAAAAAAATGATTGTTTTCTCTGAATACATCATCCATGACCCATTTTGACCCCCTAAGTCATTCTGGAACCAAGAAAATTCAAAGAATCAGTCTCACCAAAATGAAATATTCACAAACATAAACATAGATACATTCTAATGCCAAATTTAATAATTAAATATGATGAAATATAAATGACCAAGCAGCACAAAGATGGCATATCAAGCAAATAATTACAATTTATAAAATGTGAATTAATCTTAACAAACGCCAATCTTGTTTACTTTTGAAAGAATTTAGGATTTAAGGAAATTGATTTTAAAGTTTCAAAAAAGCCTTTAACAGGTGGTCAGCCCATTTAGGAAAATGATTTCTCACCTAGGTTTGAAATTAAATTTTAAATGGGCACTTATCTTGGTTGATCTTCAGAAAGCCTATTCAGCAAGAATTGCAGTTCAAAGCTGAGGAGCTAAAATTCCAAGGTGAACCCAGATTTTTATCTTCTATTGCCTAGCTCAGCATCAAAAGGCTTAGTAAAAGGATCTACTTTAAGTAAATATTCATATGCCTATTTTTGTCCTCTATTGAAGCCATATTTTGCCCTAAACCTGACATAAAATGCACTCTAAGCAACTTTTCCTACTTCTTTTGACCCCTCTTGTTCATATATTTAAAATGATTCTCACCTCTGACAGTCTCTCATTTGTTCATTTTCTTTGGCTCTTCTTCTCTTACCTAAACTGTCATCAAGCAAAAGCTATGTCACATTCCCTTTAAGCAGCTTAGGGAATACTAGTCTTTACGTGTTTTTTTACTGTGTAGGCAGTATGCCCATGTTCACGGAAGCATTTGGTTGTCTAGCTGCTGATTATCACAGCAGTGCTGATATCCTGATTGTTTGGACAAAGGGTTTTGAAATCCTAAAACATCAGGAAAAAAGTATAAATAAAACAGATGATAGAGTCAAATGTGTTTCAGAAGTCTAAACAAAGCAGGAACAAAAGGTGGCTATCTGTCTGGAATACTTTCTGCTTTAGAAATCCAGTACAAGTTTAATACAGGGCTTAACATCAGAGTTGCAGAGTCAGAGTTCTGTTTCAAGTGACTCCAAACATGCTTATGTAAAATGAATCAGCTACTCAAAATTGTCTTTCAAAACTTGAATAAGTCTTTTAAAACCTAGAATCATCAAATAAGTTACGGTTTCTTCTTATCATTAATCTTCAGAGACGCTTGTCTCTGAGTTTGGTAAGGAAGCTGTTTCACCATCACTAGATAATCAGTTAATTCCCCAATTATCGAACAATAATTTTATACTCAAATTACTTCTGTTAATAACTAATGATAGCATCAGATTACCTTGCTTTATTTGTGCATAGTAGTACTCAGTCATACCAGACAGTGACTTGGGGTTTGCATATCAAATATGTAGATCAACCTCATAAGAAAGTTTGTTCCATTCTAAGCTTTTAATTTTTAAAGTGTTTCTTAGAACATATCTCTCAGCTATAGATGTTTTCTTAAAGTTGCATGTGAGCTTTATGAAAATAATTATCTTATTAAAAATATTTCTAGAACTATTAATATGAGCTTAAATCTTAGTGGGTTTTGTGTTTGTTTTTCAGATACAGAAAATGACGAGAAGCAGCTCTTAATTTAACCTATATATGGCTCAGACACATAGTCTAAACATCACTTCCTTCCATGATCCTAGAAAAAGAATAATAATTTCATATGCCTTAAGAAGGTAGAAGCATCTCTGTGCAGCTTTACATATCCATATCTTAATGGAAAGAAAACAGAAATGTTGTGGGACCTCCTTTAATTACCTTGAACAATTCATACAAAGGAAAAACAACATGAATAAGAGAGCCAGTAACATGAAAGTTATTTTGAGTATTTATTCATATCTAGTCAAGGCATAAGTAAGTTTGTAAAACCCTAACACTTTTGGGCTAATTTTACTAATCCCCTTCCACCCCCCCAGTAGTGTTGATATCTGATACCGCCTTCTTAAATTAAAATTTGAGAACTACTGCTACAAAAGTAAATGAACATTTAAGCAACGGGTCTGATATCAGCTGGGAATAGAAAATGGCATTTTTATTTATTTATTTTATAATGAAAGGCTCTGGAAAAATAGGATCTTACACATGAAAGTAATCCAAATATGTTGACCACAATTCTAATAGTGATATTGTCCTTCAATTGAATCATCAGTTAATATTTCACTGTAGAGACATGGCTGGAAAAAATGGTTTGAAAACATGCTGAATCATGAAGAATTTGTTTTGTTTTTACTGCTGTTATCCCTTATATAATCTTCAGCATCACATAAGCAAAGGGAAAGCTTTTCTCATTTCACAGGTTATAAAAATACACAGTTGGAGAGCTGCATATTTGTTTCTCTTATAGCATACCCAATTATACGGAATGGAAAGAAAAGGTTACTTATGGTGTTGGCATCAGTACTTCTGTTATCACCATGCCTTCACTAGGAATAAGCAGCAGCATTAGTTGCTATAATTTTAAGAGAAAAAAAGAAAGAAAGATGCTTTGATGAAAATACTAGAGAAATATAGATGAGCACATCCTAAAACAGAGCTCAAATGCCTATTTAATGTTTGGTTCAGCTCACAGAGTTTTTGCACATACTATAGCAGCAATTTAGCAAAAGCACTTTAGGGTCCCAGTGCCACTTCCATCTATTGCTTTGCTCAATTTCTTAATTTGATCTGTTGGCTCTCTTAACAATGGCTGATGTGATGACTATGTTAGGTACAATACACAATAACCGATACTGAAGAATGGAACAATCATAAGACAATATTAAAAAAAATATATCATTTCAAAAGAAAATCAAGGGATATAAATTATATAATAGATAGAATTTCAAATGCAAGTTTCATCATTTTGAAACTATTACTGAATATGACTGTAACAGAGAATGGACTTGGTCTGCTTTTCTGAGGGTTCAGAGAGAATGAAAGAAAACCAGCACTGGACCTGCTCTGCTGGTCTCCTGCCCAATGACATCAGATATAGAAAGGGGAGAATCCTGGTGACAAGGAGGTCTGCTGCAGAAGCCACCACTGACTGGGCATTAACCCAGAAGACCCTGCTAAAAGACAATGGCCAGTGAGTGCAAGATCTCCCAGTGAGAGGAGCGAGAGAAACAACCAGAGTAAGCTGCTGCGAGCCTGTATGGAGACAGGAGGAATCTGATCAGCGGTAAGTGAAGACATCTGCCGGACAACAGAGAGAAAGAGAGGTGGGAGGATTTAACCAGTTGTGGCCAGGTGCCTAGGCAACACAAGTCTTTAGGAATAGAAACTGGCCCATTTGGATGGGAATATTGAATCTTCAAACACATATTTTGGGGCAGGAGCCCTGCTAAATGAAATGGGACAGCTGTTAACTGACATCCAAGACAAAACTGAACTCCTGAATGAAAACTTCATCTCAATAATCCACCAGTCCAAGGGTAATAACCTGCTTGACAGGATACATGATGACCAGGGTGGGGGTGACCATCCTCCCATAGTTGACATAGGCCTCGTGAGTGAGCACCTACAAAGGTTAAATATCTACAGATCAGCTGGACCAGATGAACTACACCTAAGAGTGCCAAAAGAACTGGCCAACATCATCACACAACTGATGGCAAAGTTATTTGAAGACTAGTTGAACTCGGGAGAGATCCCAGAAAACTGGAAAAAAACCAGTGTAGTACCTATCTTTAAGAAAGGGAGAAGGGAGGATCCACCAAACTATAGGCCATTCAGTTTGACTTCAATCCCAGGTAAAATCTTGGAGAAAATCATCAAAGAAACCATAACACACAGGTTAACTGAAGATAATATTCTGAAGGACATGGCTTTGTCACAGGCAGGATGTGCCAGACCAACCTCATTTCCTTCTATGATTATGTTACTTACCACCTGGATAGAGGAAATGAGGTTGATGTCATATGCTTGGATTTCAAAAAGGCCTTTGACCTGGTCTGCAATGATATCCTCATGGTCAAATTGGGAAAACGTCGCCTCAACTACTTCACCATCTGGTGGCTAGGCAATTGGCTCTATGGTAGAACCCAAAGGTGACTGACGGAAGTGAGTCAAGGTGGAGGGTGTCCAAGGGGTTTAGACAGAACTGTTCAGCAAAACCGGAGGAGAAGCAGAAGGCTCTTTTTAAATTAACAATTACAAGGAGAACTGAAGGATCTGTTGATTTTTGTATAACAGGAGGCTTCTCATTCCAGTTTCCCCACTCCAACTCAGACAGATCATGATTCCATATATTATGAAGCCCTCATCATCTCTCTTAAAACTGGTGCAAATAAGAAAAACTACAGTAATCAAACAGGAATCCACAGAGCTCACAAATCCTATGTCTCTCTCTGTCTTTACTAGGAACCACACCCTACTCTGAATTAAATTCACTACACCGAGCCACCTAATGGCTGGAAAAATATAATGGCAATAAGCTTCTCTAAAAAGGGGCTGGCGGGTGGGGGGTGGTAGACAAGGGAGGCCTGCCATAGTGGTTATTTGCTTGTTATGTTTTCATTGATCTTGGTATTCCAGGGGAAAGAGTGGGCAGGCAAGGACAAAGTGACATCAAAAAGACTTACTATGAAAATATAGGGTGGTCTGTACTGCATTTCCACATCTTCTCCCCTGCACTCATTATAATAGTGGAGCTTTTTTGTTGCTGTTCTTGTTCCACTGCCTATCTTTCCTATTTTTGTTGTTGGTCTGGGTTTTTTTAAAAGGGGGCAGGGGGAGAAGCAAGAGCCTATTTACATTGTGGTCATGTTGCAAGGAAGTTGTAAAGCATCCAGAAGAGGAAGGAGAACTACTAAGATGCCAAGGAAAGTTTAAAAGACAGGTATGGATGTCATAGGAATGGTGTACCACTGTAGAAAACTGGGATAGGGAGCAGAGGAGGGAGCAGGGAGGAAGGTGGTAAATGGGAAGAAAATTGAGAACAGGAAAGAGAGCAAGAGAAGGGAAAGAAAACATATCTAATATGGAAAGGGGGCAAAAGAGGAACATGAAATGGAAATGAAGTAGACTATAAAGATGTTGCCATCTTTAATTATGAGGAAAAGTGAATGGATAATTAAAAAAAAAAATTGTTGCTGGTTTTCAAAGAGGTCCCAGGTCCCTAAAAGATGGTACACTGCTGTACCTTAATGTTCAAGGACAAATGAAAACCTGAATTTAGAGTTGGATAAGGAGGGCATGATTTTCAATGTTCTCTACACTGAAATTACTGCAACTGCAATTACCTCAACATCACAAACAGTGTGAATGATTCCATTTACAGACTGAGTTAGTTATTTAATGGTTTTCTCAGAGCAAAATCTACCTAAACTGTATATACAAATATAAGGAAACACCCAGCCTTACTTTTAAAAGGAGCTGAACCTGTAGCATAGAGACCTGGCCAGGTGCCCAGGTCACAGGAGCAGTAGCAATTTCCGGGTATCGCTCCATGGTCAGCATAATTGTACGACTGAAAGCATAAGCCATTTTTTTTTAAATCCCACTCAAGATGGTGGCCAGGGTGATTGGCCTGGTCATCAACAATTCCTATTCATTGTCTTGGAGAATCAAACCACACATTTTTTTGGTGACTGCTTAAAATCAACTCACCAAAAAACAAGTTATCATTACTTAAAGTTTTATAAGCCATTACTGCAAAACAGATCAAAATGTTTGTTTCACCAATATTACTGAACTTAAAAATAGGATTTAACAGTATTAATAGGATGCAAATGCCCTGCTTTACAAAGCATTTAAATGTATATTTAAATTGTTTCCTTATGCTCACTGTTAAAAATACAGCAATGTCTAATCGCAACAATATTGTGATTTACGTAGACAGCACGATGGACTGCAAGGATGGAATTTTGGAGTGAAGTTATACACTACACTTAGACCATACTAAGGACACTCAACATGGAGTGTTCACAAGCTAAAGCTCATTAGCTCATGCTAAATGCTCTCTGTTAGGGTAAGCTCAATCTCCTCCACCATTCCCAGTGCTCTCCTACCTTCCCCACCCAGAGCAGGGGCTCAAGCCCAGGTGGCCTGGTTCCAAACCACCAGCCAGTGGCAGGTCAGAGCTGTGCAGGCAAGAAACAGTATTAGCCCTTAATGTGCAATTGCTCACAGCGCTTTCTAACTTTAATGCAGCTAAACTTTCCACAGAGTTAGTATTGTCTAAGTATAGCATGCAACTTCATCCTTGTTTGCACCCAAAACAACTTCTTATAGCACAAGAAGGATTAAGAAACATTACTTATGACTCTGAAGATGTACTGCTTAAAGCAGTCCTGAATTCATTCATCTGTGGAAATCTTCAAATACTGGAAGAAGCCTCTATGATATGCAACATACAACTTCCAGTTCTGTTTCTTTTCTCTCTCCTCCTGACTGATGAATGCTTTCATGTCCAGCCCCTTCTGGGGTCATGTATACTCTTTCCCCTTTTATTTTTAATTCTATTATAATAAAGATCTTTAAAGATAAAATATAATAATAATCATCATCATCATCCTCTCTCCCACTCTCTTTCTTTCCCAAACTCCCACCATACTTTTCCCCCTGTTCAGCTTTCACTTGTAGAGTGATGAAATTTATTTGTGGGTGGGTGAGTTCTCATTGTTTTAGCACTAATTCCAACCAAAAAGCTGCTATTAAAAGAAAAATGTGGTTCAAATTTAATGCAACAACTTGCTTCTTAAATATGGCAAAAGTTCTGAATAAATTTTAGGGTAATGCCATATTGTAAAATTCTCCAAAAAGTTATGTTTCCATAGGCAAGCATGGCATGATAAAGAAAAAAGTAGCGCACAAAGGATATTAGACACTTATCAGTGATGTGTACCTTTGTGGTGAAGTACAAGGAATTTTTGTGAAAACATCCAAAGAGCTATGCTGCCACCTACTGGATAAATAAAATCATCTATATCACTTTTACAGTAAAATGAAACAAGAGCTATATCTGTAATATACCTAAAGTATGTATGCATCTTTTTGCTCCTTATTGAAAGCAAAAGACGGCATGACTTTTGACACAGGATGTGCTCTGCATGTAGAGTGTACTTAACAGGAAGAAATAAAGACTGTGATATGGCATCATCATGTCACAGTGAGCCAGCAAGTTGTACATTTGCTGAGAGCATCAGTTAATTTGTCTAAAGTAAGAAGTGAAAGGAATGATTTTAGAAACAGAGATTCCCAAAGTTTCCTATTTGGGAATTCGTGTAGTTTATGATATCGGCAACATACCTATAGTACCTTGCAATTTTTTTAAAACCAAGGTTGTTTTGTACAATGACTACATATATAGTTAGTCGCACTTACATGCATATAGACGGTTTACTACCATTTTTACAAACAGCAGGTTATGGCTTAAAAACAAGCCAATACAAAAAACAGCTGAATTTCAAGACATCAGTATCTATTATTCTAAAGAAATGCCAAGATAGCCATTCTTGAAGTAGTTACCTCTCATTTTCCTTAAAGAAAAGCAGAAATTGCAAAGGGATCTTGTGTACCTAATATCCTGCTATCAAACACTAACAACGAAGGACACTGAGACATTCATGTTTTGTAGTATTTTTCCCATGTTTATGATAATCCAGTTCTTTGACAGTGCACTTGTTCTGCTGCAACCAGCCAAAGGTAAGACAAATACTACAAGCTTAGCAAATAGGAATATTTATTTTAATTGGTTTGCTGAAGAGCACAAAACAAAAACCTAAAGACTGCAACACAAAATTAACATTTTTAGGCTACAATGATTTTTTTGTTCCCTTTTTGTTTTACAAAAGCTGAAAGAAAAATAGGTGCTTTGTGCTACAGAAAGCTTGATACATAAGCAAGGTGTCAATTGTGTGTGTTTGATTACTTGCAGGGACATTTCTCTATTTAGCAGTAAAAACAACAATGTCAGGTGTAGCTGTCAGGCCGAAAGAAAATATTGTCCATATGATTTAAATTAACTGCTTGGCATCAGTCCATTATTCATGCCCATCAGTAGGCGAGTAGAACTTTAAGTGCAATTAATGGTCTGATCTGAAAGATAGGTAGAAAAAAACTGAAACACTGTGGAGGAAAAGGTGAGAAGAGAGTAATCCTCAGCTTACTCTTTCCCTTGTCCTCCCTTCTTTCCACTCCTGTCCTTTCCTTCATCACTGTGTTTGAGAATGAACATCAGTGATGCCTATTAGTCTAAGCTCTGAATCCTGGGTTATAGGTTCTCCGAAGGACGTAAGACTATTGTGAGATAGACAAACTCACTCTGCAGTGGAATAGGCTCTAGAAAGGGCAGGCTATCCCTTTATCCTCCTGATACTTGAAGAATCACATAATGTAGGCTTACAAAAGATTTTTATGATCTATTACATCCTGGAGGAGTTCAGGCCGAAAGAGAATCTATCCAGCAGGAGCTGAAATTAGTAGTAGGCACTTCCTAGAAGAGAAGACGAAGCTAATTTAGTGCTCAAAGCAAACAATGAAGTAATGAAGGCAAGTAATTCTGAAGGATTTAAAAATATCTATAGGCACTCATTTATCAGGCCTAAAAATGAATTATGTTAAAGGGGACGGAGGACAAATAAAGAAAACTCTTAAACTTTTTTTTTTTTAAGATAAAATGTGAAGTTAGTTAAGTTTTCCTACAAACTCTTCTACCAAGAGATACTAGTTTTAGGAGCTTAAACTAGTAAGCTGTAAACGTTCCTTCTATATATTTAAAAAATGAATATGGAATACTTTAAGTTATGCACTTTTACTACATTTTTTCAAGAGAAAGCACCAGCTACAGTACAGACAAGAACAAACAGTAAGGCCTCACTAAAACTTTTAAACCAAAGAAAATGTAATAAAATATCTAACTGGTCTCTTTAAATAGAGCAGGAAAGTAAATACTATGAAGGGAAAGGACTTATTTAAAGTAACAGACTGCTGGCACAAAAACAAATGGGTATAAACTGACTGTGAATAAATTTAGGGTGGAAATTGGTACTGAGTTCCTAACCATCAGAGAAGTGAGATTTTGGGGACAGCCTTCCAATGGGAACAGTGGGGCAAACAAACCATCTAATTAGGTTTAAATGCATCTTGATAAATTTATCTACAGGATTATGGTACATGAAGTGGTGAGCTGGAATTAATTCCCCTAGTTGGAATTGCTGGGGGTGCCTCTGCAATTAGGGAGCCCCAGTTTTCCTTGCTTCCTATTTTTCTCCTTTTGCACAGGCACACCCCAAATGTTGTTTCACAGGATCAGCCCCCTGTAGCCCAGGAAAAGCAGTGGCCCCACCCTGTGGGACAATAGGGTAACATTTTTTTCAGCCAATAAAGCTTATCAGCTCAGCTGGGACACATGCTGGTATAGCTGATCATCTTTATTTGATAATGTCTGCTTATAAACTACAGAAGTAATCTGTAATCTAAACTCTGTCTCTCTCTCAACAAGCCTAGAATTTATTTTATTGGGGGGGGGGGTTGCTCTTATTTTGTCCAAAATCAGCTTGGTGAAAGAGAACCCCAAAGTAATATCTATAACTTTTTGCTCCTCTACTTACTTGTAAGAGGAGCAGAAATCCCTTGGCAGATAGTTTTATTTTATAATCAGATGAATGGAAATGTAGGTGAAATAGATGCTTTGAACTTCTTTCACTGAAGTTATGAAATCAGCTCTTTTTTAAGAGCTGAACACGGATAGTTGCCTAAGACTGCTAAGTCACTAGGTGGCACAGTGGGTGAATACATTAGTCCTTCACCTTGGCAGGGTTCATTTCAAATGCCTATCTTATTTTATCACTAAAAGCAAGCACCGATGAGCTACATTCAGAAACATGCTTTTCCAAGCAATCCAAAAAACTACTTGGCAATGTGGGAGCCTCACCTTCTTCCCCACCCCCAATCAAATACCCAAATGTGCACTATAAGCTTGGCCCTGAGAACTTCTGCCACTGCACCTCATGTATCAGCCTCCCCATGATCAAAAATGGCAGAGAGGATGCTTAAACTAATGCTTCTTTGATGAGCTTTAGTTCAAGTTCCCCACCATCATTTTTAAGCGTGGGGATGCTGATATACAAGATGCAGGAAACTGCGGGAGTACAGTAATTGCTACGCTCCAGCAGACTCGATTATCGAGTACTGGAATTCCAGTACATCAGAACAGCCTCCGTGATCATGCATAGGCACCCATCGAATTCTAGGTTGGAAGGTAAATGCAGAAGTTGGGTAAACACAGAGTGGTCCAGGGTCATTGTCTCAGCATTCACCTTAAGAATTCCATATTTTCCCAGAGCCAAATAACTGTTGAACAAATACATGGAGCTGTGGCCCCTTAAGATACTTGCTCCTTCTTCCATGGCAGAATCTAAGGGATTTGCCTGTGGAAAAAGTCCATAGCAGATCAGACTAATCCAAAGCCTGATCACTTAAAGGGCATAATGCAAGGTCAGCCTGCTTGCCTGACAAAACACTTCTAGTGAAAATCGGCATCACTGGTTTATGCAAGTTACATATTCCCCAAAGAGAAGCAGAATCTCCATATCGGGAGATGAAAAAGAACAGACGATTCTTTGAAATTAAAAATCTAGCTGGAAAGCATTTTGATTAAAAAATACAGCTTTCTATACAGTATATTGTGAGACACTAGACTGAACTGCTGGGGTCAGCAGGGGGCATCACCAAAAAGCCACGTGCGAGTGGAAATGGGAATTCATCAAGCAGTCATCCTTCATGCATTAGCTTAAAATTATATATCCTGTCAATTCCTAGAAAGCTTTTTTTTGTCTTTTAGGAGAAGTAAAAGAGAAATCATTTTCTGACTCTTCCAAAGAACTATTTGCATTACTATTGTTTCGACTGCCTGCATCCAAGAGCAAGGTATTAGGTGCTGTAATGAGAGGTTGTGCCTGTCCCAAAGCAGTTACAGTCTTAATACATACACACACACATACACCCCTCCTAGATTGTGTTCAAGTTCTCCAGATACAGAGAGGTTGGAGGTGCATGCTTAGCATTGCTCAGATGTGTTCCCAAAAATATCTGTAGGAGAGAGTGGAGTTCATTTCTTAGCTGTATTCTTAGCTTGCTTCAGAGGCCTTATAGACATATTCTTAAAGAAACCTTGCACATGAAGCCTAAAGGTTAGAACCAACTCTATAGCTCATAAAATATTCAGAAAGAAGTTGATAGATTTAAGAACAACACTGCCTTGCATATAGAAAATGTAGTTAAATATCCCAAATGTGGGGAAAAAATATCAAAAACCCCCCAGACAAACAACAAACCATAATATTCCCTGAGGTACTATTTCAAGAGAAACACATCCCTCCTGATCTCTGCACATATTGTATTATTGTTATGATTATTAAACTCAGCATTCCATACATTTTTTAAAGAGATATCATTAATTAAATTTTAACAGCTGGCCCATAATACAGTGTGCATTACAACTCCACAGTTCTCTCACATAATTCTCTGGGTATACCAAAAGCATATGTCAGAGCAGAAAGGGCAGAGATAAACCCTGGGGAATCTGAAAAGTGACACCTGACTGGAATTCAATTTGCCAAAGAGATGTAAAGATGCTACGTAATACAGCCAAAACCTTAGTTTATATCCCAGTGATTTAGTGCCTTGCATTTCCAATTAACTTCAGCTACCCTCAGAGTAAGTGCTCAAATTCAGTCCCAATCTTTTTTTGAAATATAAACTAATTGAAATGATATTTTGATTCAAGACTGAATATGTCTAATTAAACTGGAAGGTAAAATGTAAATATTCCAGCTAGATATATGCTTATACTCAAGCCACAAGAATAAAATTGTATATTTTTACTTTTTCATAATGAGGAAATTCAAAATGTTATTATGTTTTTGCTAGGGAGCATATTCATTACAAAGCAACGGCTATACATCTAATTCCACAGCAGGGAATACAGTCAAAGTTACACTATTCCATCCAATAATAATAATAGATGTATTTTTTTTTAAATCTAGTAAGATGAAATAGTGCTGAATCCTAAAAAAATGAAACAGAATTATTAAAGTAATCAGGACACATTGATATTTTTAATATTATTACTACATCCCATTTCAAGTCTATTCCAAAATAATTGTTTCGATAATTAAGAAACACTTTAGCACACTAATTAATCATGTTGTTAGAATCATGAAGGAACTCTTTTAGGAGGAACCTACTTCGATCACCATCCAGCAAGGCACTCCAATTAGCTTGAGTTTACAATCAATTTTTTAACTCTTACTGTGTAAATAGTACAACTCCCCCCCCCCCAAAAAAAACAAAAACCCACGGATACTCAGCTTCCATTTTTAAGGAGACCCCTTTTTCATTACCTTTGTCATGACTTTTTCATTTGCAGGCTTAATTATGAGAAAGGGCTAACTACATTTTGGAAAATAATTCCGAAATAATAAAGTATTACTTCCAAAAAATATGAACTCATAATAATGAGCAAGGATCTGGGTTTTCCATTTCCAATGGAAAAATGGAGTAAACCATGGATTTAACCTTTTATCAGAGGCAAACGCAGATTTATTGTTTTTCCAGAGAAACCTGCAGGTTTTACAATGAGTTGGGAGGGAGTGGGATGGAGGCGGTGAGACAGGGGGAAACCACGTGCCTGGACATGCACATGGCCCCAGGCAGCCTGAGAGCAGCTCCAGCAGGTAAGTTGGGGGTGGGGTAAGAGGGGGACTGAGGCCCTTGTAGGGAGGGAGGGAGCTGGGCAGGGCTGCAGCTGCTGCCCAGCTGGATGGTACTTGGGGCTTGGGGCCTGGGGCCACAATGCACAGCTGCAGGACCCCAGTGGGGAGGAGGATGGGACTATGGGTGGCTCATCCAAGGGAGGGAGAGGGCCAGCTCCCACTGTCAAGCATGCTTCCAGGGGGAAGAGTAGACCCATGCCCCCAAATCTGTACACAGAGCAGGCACAGGCTGTAGGCTCCGGCTCCCAACCTGTTTCCCTCCTCTGGGCATGACCTGGTGCGGCAAAGAACAACTGGACTGCACGGGGCTTTCCTTGCCATTGTGAGCTCTGCACTGCCCCGGCAACACACGTGCCCCTAAAAGCAGCAGCATGTGCAGGAAGCGTGTTACCAGGACAGCGCAGAACTCACACCTGTGTGAAGATCCCTATGTGGCCAAGCTGTTCCCTGCCATGTCGGGTCATGCCCACTGGGCTGCAGAGGCCCGACAGAGGGAAGCAGGGTGGGAGCCTGAGGCTGCAGCCTGTGCGTGCCTTGCATATAGATCTGGGAGGCATAGGACCCCTTGCCCTCTGGAAATGCACATAGTGGCTGGGAGATGCCCCACCTGAGTGCACAGCAGGCAGCAGAGGGGAGTGGAGGCAGGGGGTGTCTGTAGCTCTTGCAGCTGGGATCCCCCTATAACAGGGCTGGGGGAGGAGGAGCTTTAGATGGGGGACAAGGGGCAACAGCAAGGCTGTGGGGGGGGCGGGGAAGTGAGAGTCATGAGCACAGCCAGGGGCCTATGCGGGAGGTCTTTAATTTTAACCACAGATTTTGGGGGGTTTATTAGAGAATTTGTGATTTGAGATTAGAATTTCCATTTTTTTTATCAGGGAAAACCAGGATCAGTGACGCAGTTTTGTAATTCATCAGCAAGAAAAAAAGATAAGGGTTTACTTAAGATACTTTTGCATACTTTGGTTCTTCCTTCCTAGCAGACCCTGGTCAATGTTCACATAATGGCATCATTGGGATCTAAGGAATCTTATGCCCTGTTTCAAACATTGTGTGTCTTGCTACATGTCTAGCATGGCAAGACGGTCGATGCTTGGGATGTAGCATAAAATTTCTCAGATCCCAATTGCACCACTGTAGAGTTGCCACCAATCCTGTGGATCAGACAAGATGTGGCTGTCTCAGACCCCAGAGCTAGATTCAGTTGAAAAAAGTCTGAGACTATGTGGGTCCAGTGCAGACAATGAGATGCCATAATGATGTTATGAATGACACCATAAATATGCCTTACCAAGGGCTAGAGCAGAGGTGGGAAATTATTTGGGCTGTAAGGCCACATAATGAGTTTTGGTGAGCTATAGAGGGCAGGACACATGCATGCACATGCAAACAGACACATACATGAGCTCCCCACAGCTCTTCCTGCACTCCCTTCCCCACCATGAGTCCCTGGCATGCAGCCAAGTCAGGCACAAGCCTCGCCAGCTGCCCCCACATGGCCTGAAGTGGCATGCAGGAACATAGCTTGGCACTGGTCTGCCCATCCTTGTGCTCTGGACTTGGGGAAGGGGAATAGGTACAGGGAGAAGGGGTCTATGAGCCATGGGTCATCTAGGCCCAGCTGGGCCAGTGCTACACTGTATTCCCATCCTTCTCCCTGTACCCCTTCCCCTACCCTAAGTCCCTGGCATATGGCCAAGCCAGGCCAGTGCCATACTACACTCCTGTGTGCCACTTTGAGCCATGTGGGCACAGCTGGAGAATCTGGTGTGGCTCCTGCCCGGCCCAGCCATGCACCCACATGGTGCAGCCTGAACTGTTAGCGACACCCACACCCCTACCTCCTGCCATCCTTCCCCATGCATCCTCTCCCCCACCAGCAGGGGGAACCATACCTGAGCTTCAAGTCTTGCTGGCGGCTGAGGTGCCTGTGAATATCTGCAGAGTCAGAGCCACATGCAGACAGCCTCACCAAGTGGAAGTCTGGCCAGGAGCTCAGCACCCCCTACCTTGGAGTGTACGCTGGAGGCTAGAGGGTGGGGCAGGGTGGGAGTGGTTGCCTGGCTGCTGGAGCTGGAGCTAGAGCTGCTGCTTCTGCAGCCAGCTATGACATGGAGAAGGGTGAAAGGCACTGAAAGCCAGGGCAGCCAGAGGTCAGGTACAATTCTCCTTCAGAGGAATAGCTATGGACTGGACAGAATCATTTGGAAGGCTGGATATGGCCTGTGGGGAGTATTTTGCCTGCCTCCAGGCAAGAGAGATCATGCAAAAAGCAACAGGGCAGTTCTCTTTATTGTATGAGCAATAGATGCTTTTCAAGCATAAACAGGCAGCAATAGGACACAAAGAGAACACAGAATAGCCTCACCTACTGGTGGGAATACACACTCCTACCCACACCCATAGTATATAATACCGCTCCCCCCAGTAACATACTCTTTTAAGTACTTGAGCCAGACTTGCCTCAAAAAACTAGATTCGAGGCCCAGAGTTGCTTCAGCTCCTGCTAGATTTGAAAACTGCAGATAGATTCATAAGAACTGGTCCTACTGGTTGTATGGACAACCTTCTGGCTTTGTAGATGGTACATCTGGAACTGAGCTCACATCTAGTCAGCATGCTTCTAAAGTGTCTTGCCATATGGCATTTTGGCCTTCTATGACTGATTCTAACTTAAGAAAAAGCAACAGCCACCCACTGTAGCCTAGATGCATAGTTTGACTTCAAACAGGATCGTTCAGTTTGAAAGTCTGTACAGGTGAAGTAGCCAGTTTTGTAGAGAACCGGATTTCTTAATTTGCTTGGCACTCAGCTACTAAGTTGTAGAGACTAGCCAAAAATGATTTCAGTAGCTTTGCTAGACTTTGGTGTGTGGCTGTACATGGAGTTACATGCTGTTGTAGTAAGACATTAGCTAATCGTAAGTTCTAAGTCATCATCAATGATCTAATTCAATGAATCTTTAGTAGTCTGCACCATGTGTGCAGCCTGTCTTATGATGGATAGAATGGTGCAGATGTGACGTGACTGACGTTAATTTTATCCATGAACTTATTGAATTTTTTCCAAGGATTTTTGACCTCTGCTATGGAAAACCCCTCTGCTAACTTTCTTCTAGGAGTTTATGACCATTGCTCCTGGTTTTCCCCTGGTGTGCTTTGGTGAATAGTTGTTCGCCTAGCCCCTGACACTCTCCCCTGATATATACCGAATCCCCACGAAGTCTTCTCTTTTCTAGGTTGAACAGTCCCATATGTGTCAGGCTTTCCTCATATGGCTTGGTCTTCAGGCCTCTAATCATATAAGTGGCTCTTCTCTAAATTCTCTCAATCTTCTCCACATACCTCTTGATTTCTGGTGCCCAGAACTGGATTCAGTACTCCAGCTGTGGCCTCACCAATGCTGAGTAGAGAGGGAGAATAACTTGCTTAGTTCTTCCCAGGCAATGTTGCATTTCAAAGTCATCTGTGCATGACTCTTAAGGCTTTACATTATGAATGTGAAAAGATTTGGGGTATTAGTCTAACCTTGGTGAACAACCCCACTAGTGGCTTGTGATCCACTTTGCTTTGTAGGAACTCAGAATCCCAGAAACTCAGCACTGGTTACCCCAAAAACATATTTGTTTCTAGAGTTTTTGAACAATGCTAGCAATGCAACTTAATACCCCTTAAGTCAAATAGATAATTCTGGCATCAACTTCTCTCTGACAAAGAATGTCATCAAAATATGGCACAACTTCCCTTACACCAGCAAGTAAGCTATACATAAAGCGTTTGGAAGATTCCTGGTACAATGTTGACTCCAAGTGGTAGACACATGGTTCACAATGCTCCTGGGTGGATAATGATTGTCCATGTATCAGCAGCTTGATAATCCATAAGGATCTGTTGCTATACTTGTGCCAAATCCATTTTAGCAAAAAACTTCCCTCTAAGGACATGGTTTACAGCTGAAATCTGGTATGGATGTTTCTGCAGTGCTTTATTCACCATATACTAAAATGGATTTGGCACAAGTATAGCAACAGATCCTTATGGATTATCAAGCTGCTGATACATGGACAATCATTATCCACCATCAGATGACGTCACTTCCATCTTTGGGGTGAGGGTGGTGTTTAGTTTTTCACACTCTCTCCATTTTTGTAATGGCTTCTCCATTTTTCTTGCATCAGAGCATTTAAAATGAAAGCTAAATGTAAAATACTAGGATTTAGTTCTAGACCGTGTATATATCAACTTGATGTCCAGATTCTCTCCTGGTACAAAAGTGAAATTAAGAAAGCCAGGCTAATTAATTTAGATTATAAGTTACCTCACATCCATTTTTCTTTAAATAAAATGCTCTCTCTGGTAAAGCTAAACCTTTTTTTTTCTATCATTCCCTCCTCCTCTCCAACTCAAAGGGTGCAAGTTCACATAAACTAATATGGGGTTCTTTTGCAAATTCATGTTTTTTTCAGTGATCAGGAAGAGTGAAAACAATACCAGTAACCTGAAGCATTTGATTTTGATAGCTTTATAAATTTAATTTTAAAAACTTCTGCCAATTTGCTCAGAGCTTCCAAAATATTTTTGTTTCAAGTCAAGTGGAAGCAATTTTTAAAATTTTATTTTACAGAAGTTCAAGTGAAATTTAAACAAAAATAGTTGTTGAATTTTAATTCATTTGGTATTTGCTTATTTTAAAAACAACGAAGACCAAAAAACTTAGAACTCAATCTACTACATGGGTCTGACCTGAAAAACAACTGGAACAGAATTTTCATTACTAACTTTGGCAGTAATTCCAGAAGTAGCTTAAGCCAATGCTCAAGTGCTTTGGACTTAGGTGGAATTTAAATGCATGACTGGCTATTCTTCTTTACTGAGGTGCTTTCCATTAATTTACTTACAGGACTTCTGTAAATTTCCCAGGAGACAACATTTCCCCCCCCTTAGGTTTCTTCTTAAGTAGTTAAGGAGAATATGGTCTCCTTGTTTTGTGCACTATTATCACAGTGAATTAAGCTCATGCAGTCCCCATAACAGCTTTACATTAGCCTATCTAAATTTACTTTAGTTGATTTTAGGTCTACCTTAAATGAATTTTTTCAAGTTTGAAAACAGAAACACTGCAGGAGAAAAGGGACAGGGTGGTGGGGGGAAGAGAAATCACTTATTCACATAGGTATGTGAAACACAAGAAATAAAAATGTTAAAAGAGTTGTGATACTAGTAATCAAAGTAAATAATAGTACTTAATATAATATTAAGAAACTTTAAAACATTCACATAGGTCACAAGCAAAATAAAAGACATCTTCTGTGGATTTGTAGTTTGCATGGATTCGAAGATTCAACCTGGGTATCTTCCATGGATCACATCTTTTCTAAAATGATACTAAAACTTGACCTTCCAAAACTTACATTAAATGATATTTTTAAATAAATTGAAAGACCCTTTCTGACTTCTTGTTTGGAAAGCAATTATGAAGAGTATTTTCAGATTTGACCTGGTCTCATGCTAACCAGCGGAACATACTAACAATGTCCCAACCAGAAGTATTCATAAAGCACCTTTAAAACAAAACATGAGGATTTAACTGGAATCCTAGCAGTGCTAACATTTCCACATATAAGTCCTATGAAAGTGTTGTGTAAATAAACATACAGTAGACAGTATTTTAACATTTTCAAATGAAGCTTACAGAAACAGATAATTTCCTTTCCATGTCCCATGAATCATTTGGGGAAAGATATAGCTGTAGCAAAATCTTTGACTATGGTATTTCAATTTTAAATTGGGTTGGTTGATAGGAATATTCTATAGAGATTACACAAAGACTGAAAATATCCCATTTGCAGTGAGGCTGACTAGAATTTTTTTGTTTTGTTTTTTAAAAACTGTTCTTGGTGGTAAATAAGATGAACAAATCAGGGATGGATTTCTGAATGGACAGCAGGAGAACCCAGTTGTCTCTATTTTGGTGCCCGTATTATGAAAAGAACAAAAATCCCTGTATGTTGGAGCTTTTTTCACTCGCTTAAGCACAATACTTGCAATTATTATGTAGGGGCATGAAAATAAATCATGTGCCAAAGCCAGTGTCACCGATATCTTAAAATTAGCATGTGTATCTGCCCCCCCCCCATTTAAATTAAGCTAAATTATCTTTGTCTAACATTTTTGCTGTGCTAATTTTCTGCCAACTGACTCTGTCCTAGAGCCCAGACCATCACCTAAATCTGAATTCATATATTGTCTCATCTTAATACATAAAATACTTATCTTGGGGAATCCCATGGAATGAACAAGAATATCTGGAAAAACCATGAGAAGCGAGTCTCAAATTCTGTGATATAATAACAACAAAATTGGCAAAGCTGAAAATTGTCCATTCAACCATGAGTAGTTCTGAAGCCCTAGACTGAAAAAGGAAAATGAAACAGCCAAATGATGAACTTCTCACACCTCTCCATGCAATTCACATGGCAAGATATTTATTTTCATCTGTATCTTTATAAAAACTTGTATTCATAAATGGTACTCAACTTTGTAAGCTTATAATATAAAAAATTTTCAGAACAAATAGAAAAATTACTAACAGCTGGGACAGCAAAGCTTAATTGGATGAATTGCAATATGACTGGCTTTAACCATCTGCATATTTATTTCTCTTTATGAGAAATCCAGCTGCAAGTGCTGCCACATTTGCCAATACCTTCAATTAGTTATATGCCCTTTATGAATATCATTATTTTTCACAGCCACACTGCGGTGTTTAATATTTAAAGAAAGCAATAGCAACAGAATGAAAAAGTGCTATGTTTTAGAGGACTCCTATCTTTAAAGCATCTTTTAGTACATTTGTGGCCTTTCCCCATCACATGCCACTCATGTGAGAAGATTAATAAAATATTTTGCTGGCCTATGCTTCTACCTGAAAAAACTTGAAGTAAAATGCTTCAGTTGCAGAGCACTCTGGAAGCAACTTCTACTCATGCAGTAAATATACAGAATAGGTGTAAATTGACTTAAGCTCTGATGGACAGGTGGAAAGTTTTATGGATTTCAGGTGACAGCCCTCTTCCTGATTCAGGAGCCAGGGGCCTTGGGTCCCCATGGATTCAGCACGTCTGGTGAGGCCCCAGTTCTTATCTGAAACTTTTGAGGACCTGACTAACAAGTACCCTTTCTTTTGGAGGCTTCCAAAGATGAGCCCAAATCTTGTGAAGTGGCCTCAACACTAATATTGATATATGTTTTTGTTGCAGTTCTGAATTTAGATGAACAAGATTTAGATTTAAATAAAATCAGAAAGATTTATTCAAATTGCTTTAATCTTACCATTTCCTCTCCAACCTATTCAAAAAGTTAAGAGCCTCGCTTGAGACTCCTTTCACTTCTGGTTCTGTTCCCATCCAGAAAGCATCCAAAGCACTGTTGAACTTGAACATATTGGTTGGATTTAAATTAATTTTCCAGAACATAACCAAGACTCAGAAATTTAGAAGATTTAGTAGGTTTGTCAACTGATACTCTTTTCCTTTCATCCAGTTAACAAGTTTGAGTCTTTCTTTCACATTCTCTCAACAAATTAGCAATATCAGTAAGAAGTCTATAACAGTAAGAAATCCTCCTTTATGCCACAGCTATAGATCAATTTAATTTATGAATAGGTTTATATGTTGTGGTTGCCTGCAGTTGAGGAAATGGATTTAGTGGCCCAGGTCTATGCTGCTTAGAAGAATAAGCAGAAGCCATAACAATAAAGTTAAGTTGACACTGTCACTAAAACCACCTAGAAACTAAATGGGGATCATTCAAATGGATACTGAATACCTGTATTTCTCTCAGAAAATAACAACATCAAATTATTTACTTATTTCTAAAGGGAAAGATTAAAAGGTAAGAAAGCTAAGAAATAGTAGTTTCCTGTCAGCACAGTTTACATTTCCAAGCCCAGAAGAAAAGGAGTATGACTCAGGGTCATAGCAAGAGATTGTGGAAAAGAATATACAAGGAATATATTAAAAATGCAATAGTACACAGAGAGTATTTTATCCTGCGTATATTTATAATATACGCAAAAATCACAATAGTATTTGATGAGCTTTGCTAAAGGTTGCAATTTGACATTCAGCTCTTCTGGGGAAGAGCTATGTCTTTCTATGACTTGTAAACATCTTGAGTATCAAACAACAATAATAAAAAAATAGTAACTGAAAGTAATTCAGGAGACTTGGTAGTGTACTGTGAACAGATTTTAACTTCAAATAATTCAAGCTTTAATTTACCATTTAAATCAGATGCAAATATACTTTAATTATATTATAATTCATATTTCAGGTAGCAGTTAAAAAATTGTTTCACATAAACGGATTATAGATTTTTTGTCCCCTCTTTAAAAATAATGTGATATTCTTATTGTTGTATCTTCTGACTAGCCTAGGAGAGTTTACCACACAGTTTACATGGCTGCTAACTTTATTGTTCTGAACCAAAAACAGAGCACACATGGTGCTTAAAGAGATTCAAAGTATAGCAACATTTAAAGAAATAGTGCCATACATAAGAGCTGCTGCACAATGTATCACACCTATAAAGTAGGGGGGTGTGAAGCTTTGGTCCGTGATTCAATTTGGAGACGATTCGGCCTGATTCGGAAGCCGAATCACTGAATCCAATTTGGAAAAGATTCAGAGATTCGGAAGGCAGTCTTTCAGGGGAATAGAAACTGAGAAAAGGGAGCAGGAGGAAGACTGACATCTGTAGCTGTACAGTGACTGTGCTCTTTCCCTGAGTCCCCTTCCAATCACAGTGCTCTGGGGAAGAAATGTAGAAACAGCATAAAAGCCTCTGTCTGTAGGCTTTCTGTGCCTTTTGTGAGCTGCTTCTGTCTGAGCAACAGGGTTTGAAAGGTACTGGACTGGTTTAGCTTCCTACCTAGTCAGTCTCCTGCTAGATTCTGTTCTTGGAAAGGTTTGGATATAGCTTACTAACTAAAATCCCTCTACTTATCCCTATCGAATCCATTTATTTCAATATATATTTCTCCTTGTCCTCCCCCCTGCCCCCGCACACTTTTAAAAAAGAAAGCTGCATTTTCCCTGGCAGTGTGATCCATCGCTGTGCAGAGAAGAACATACATTACATACTGAAACACATACATCATAGTCAGATATTATTACAAACAACACAAAAGAAGTCAGACAGTCATAGAAGAAGAAATTAGATATAATTATTATTAGTTATAGGTACACATGCATACAGACTAAACACAACACAGAAGAAGTCATCAGATAGAGATTCAGATTTTTAAACACAACAGAGAAGAAATAGTTAGACACAGTCATACATCAGAGAAGAAGAGATATGATGTTAGTTACACATAACAGTAAACAGAACACAGAAGAAGTAGTCAGACACAGTCAGACTTCAGAGAAAAAGAAGGTAAGATATATTATTAGTTAGTTATAAACAGAGACACATTTTCCAGCACAGAAAAGATTAATATGAAGTGTGCTGGAGAGGCAAGGGCCAAGTCTTCTTGCAGGGAAGGGACAGGGGCTAGAATGGGTAGGGGGAGAGCTATAACTGCAAGTTCTGTCTCCCCCGCCACCCAAACATAGATGCATCCTCTTTCCTAGCAGCCATGAGTCTTCTGCTGCCAGTAAAAGCAAGGAGGTATGAGCAGTACCTGTCCCTACACCTGTACCACCTCCCTTAACACCAGAAATAACCACCAGCAACAGAATGGCAGTCTCATCCACTCCAATTTCATCTCCCAGCATAAGCCTCCCTCTGCCAGAGTAGGATCTGGATCTGAAACCAGGGGATCTGAGTGCCCTGGCTAAAGAAATTCTAGGGACCGAGGATGAATTTGAGTTTGTGCTCCACACCCCTCAAAGGAGGTTGTGGAGGACAGTGGATCAACTGAGTCAGCTCCTCCTGTTGTTGTGCCTCTGCCTGCTAAGGATGGGGATAAGGCAGGGTCCCCACTCTCAACCCAGAAGCAAAGGGGTAGTGTATTGTGGAAACATTTTGAGGTGGCATACCCCAAGTATGCCATCTGCCAGCACTGTTGAAGGCAGATCAGCAGAGACAAGGAGATGAAACACTCTGCCACCATGGCGATGCTGCTGCATCTCAGGAGGCACCACAGCCTTGCTGTTAGTCCCCCTCAGCCTGGCACCAGCTGGAACATGCCCAAAGGGAAGTCCCATGCTAACTCCAAAGCCCCTATCCCCCCCAGAGCAGAGGCAGGCCACCCTGAAGCAGTGAGGGAAAGCTGCAGACAAAAAAGGTTGTGTTGACAGGGTGAGCAAGGTCACCCAGAGCATTTGGGAGATGCTTGCTCTGAATGACTTGCTTTTCTCCTTAGTTGAGTGGCCAGGGTTCAGGCAGCTCATGGCACTTGTCCCCCCATCTTACTAAGTGCTAGCATGCACCACCATTAACAGGACAGAGGTGCCCTCCTTGTATGAGGCATGCAGGAAGTACTTTAGGGAGGAGCTATGCAAGGCAGGTCTGCAGGTGGCCTTATGCTTCACATCAGACATCTGGAGCAACTGTGGTAGAGATCATGCCTACCTCTCCCTGAAAGGGAACTGGTGCAA
The DNA here is from genome assembly GCF_001723895.1 of Crocodylus porosus. Lineage (NCBI taxonomy): Eukaryota > Metazoa > Chordata > Crocodylia > Crocodylidae > Crocodylus > Crocodylus porosus. The sequence goes on from NW_017728913.1 coordinate 756,119, forward strand.
TCAGTCAAGCCATCGGTGGGCTCTCCTTCAAGCAGAGGTGCTAGATGAGTCCCACACAGCAAGAGAGATCATGGGAGCCATGAACTGCATAGTACAGGGGTGGCTTGGGCAGGGTGAGCTCACCCACATGTTCATGGTCACCAGCAACGGTGCCAATATAGTCAAGGCTGTACATGATGCCAACTTTGTTGGCATCTGCTGTGTGGCACAGAGACTGCACCTCATAGTCAAGGATGCCTTGGAGGGGGACAGTGCTCTCACTACCACACAGCTCATTTCAAAATGCAGGAAGGTGGTGGGTTACGCCCACTGCTGAATCAAGGGGGAAAGATGCTGTGGGAGAAACAGGCAGAGCTGAGCATCCTGCAGCACAAAATCATGCAGGATGTGGAGACTCAGTGGAACTCTACATACCTGATGCTGGACAGGCTGGTGGAGCAACAGAAGGCCACCCATGTGATGGCTTTGTTTGGGGAGATTGGGATCAGTGGCCCCCTTAACAAAGTGGGTTGGGAAACCAACTCTGAGACTCTCAGCACTGGCAATGCCTTCCTTAGTCAGGGGATCCCTATAGTGAGGGGGCTTGAGAACCAAATAGAGAATTTCCAGGGGATCAATGCATCTGGCTGGGGCAAGCCACTGTCCCCAGATGTGCAGGCACTGGTGGCTGAAGGAGGGCATCAGGAAATGGCTGGATTTGTTATGGTCCAGTATGGTCCATGTACTGGTAGGAATGTGTGACTTGAGGCTGAAGTTGAAGTGTGTACACTGGCAGTACCAAAACCCTCAGTCACTGGATAGAGGTGCTGGTCAACAGAGTCAGGGAGACAGAAGGGCAAAGGCAAGGGGATGTGGAAAAGGGGGATCCATTTTCCCATGCCAACACTCCCAGACACAGCCAGTATCCTCCATGCCAGCTGGTGCCAATGTGGGCCAAGAGCATGGCGTCAATGTTGGGGTCCAGACTCCCCAGACTCCAGCCTCAGGCAGGTAGTGTTGAGGCTTTGGTGGTTACCTATTTCACCCAGGATGTGGAGCCATTGGACTGCAAACCCTTGGTGTATTGGGCAACTTGAAGCTAGATGTGGCAGGATCTTCCTGGACGTTATCTGGTCCTGCACCCTACTGGCGCCCCCTGGGCTGGCCTACAACCAGTGCCCCTTTCTCTGGGCTTAACCCGTAACCAGCGCCCCTTCTCTGGCACCCCCTGGGCTAACCCACAATCAGCACCCCTTCTCTGGCGCCCCTGGGCCTAACCTGCAATCCGGGCCCGTCTCTATATCAACTGGGCTCATGCGGCCTAAGCCCTACCTGGCCCCTTCTGAGTCCTGTCAATGGTGATGGTCCAATTGGGCTCAGGCGGCCTAAGCCTTACCTGGCCCCTGCTGACCCCTGCCAATGATGATTGTCCAACTAAGTGTGTCCTGGTAGGCTCAGGCGGCCAAAGCCCTACCTGGCCCCTTCAAAGTCCTGTCAGTGATGACTCTGACATAAAGTGTGTTCTGTAAGGCTCAGGCAGCCGGAGCCTTACCTGGCCCCTCTGGTTCTTAGGGGTCCCCTGCTGGTACAGGGACCCTCCAGACCACTCTTTAGCCCGCACTTGTCTTGGGTGCCTGTCAATGAAACCTGCCACCCGCCTTGGGGTGGCTTGATCTAGTAGGTGGCCCACCTAGGGCCTCTGCCGTGCCTCCCGCGCCCGTTGCCCCCTGTGGGGCCTTTGCCACGCCTCTCACACCCATTGCCCCCTCTGGGGCCTTTGCCGCGCCTCTCCGGCTCAAACCGCTGTGCCCCACTGGCACCACTCGCTGTGCCCCACTGAGCACTGGGAACCCCCAAGCTGCTGGGGAACCCCTGTGAGGCCGCCTCACACCCCTACAGCCTCACCCAGTCCTCCGGTGTAACGATAAGTAAACTAAAGAGTGAGCCAGCCGGCTACAACATCACATAAGTGCCAGGCTTACATATAAACCCCACACAATGCTGACTCTCACCCATATGTCTGTCCGGGCTCTCTCTCTCCCCTCGCAACATTGCAGCCAGTCAAACCGCCACCATTGACTCTGGCAGCCACAGAAGCCGCAGCTCTGCGGGAGAGCTGAGCAGCAGAGGGGAACTGCTCCTAGGCTCCAGCCTGGGCTGTTTATAAAGGGCCCGACCCTGCCCTCTTCCGGTCACCTGACCGGCTGGTTACCACAGCAACCTGCAGCTGTGCTGCCCTGCTGATTGACAGCTCTTCTTCTCCTCTAAGGCACAGGACACCTCAGTGCCCCTGTTACACCCAGGAATGCCTGTCCTGTCCTGTCCTATCCACCAACTAGTGTTCTGAATGAGAGGGTGTTCAACATTACTGGGGATGTTGTGACACCCCACTGCACCTCACTGGATCCTGGTTTAGTGGAACAGCTGGTGTTCCTCAAGGTGAACTTCCTGCTGCTGGGATTCCCCAAGCTCCACCTGCAGATGGAGTGAATGCCACCCTCCTCACTCCATCCACACCCATTTCCATTTTATTTTTTAAAACCAGTTAATGCTCCACTCACTGATCTGAAGGCACCACTCACTGCATCACCAGCCAGCAGGGGAAAAACATGTCCTTGCTGAGCTTCCCTGGTAGGAAGAACTTGGAAGCATGGGCTGGAGCTATGTGGACGGAAGAGACCCCAGGTCCTGGGCAT
>NW_017728913.1:761093-781950 GCF_001723895.1 Crocodylus porosus
AGTTAAAATTTACTACTACTGCTGCTAGAATTAGAGCTAGAGGTAATGATCACCTAAGAATAACTGTTTAAAATAACTCCAACTGTAACTAAATGATTCTCCTTTTAGAAATATATATGATACCTATACTTTAAAGTGAATTATGAGTGCTAAATTCACCCAGGGATTCCTTAATTCAGATCCATGACTTTTACAATTTGTTAATTTCATTACACTACCTTTTCTAGGACATCAGTAGTCTAATACTTTTTATGATTTTCACCTTTGATATCATTGAGAAGAAAAAATATTTGAATGTTAGACCTCTGATAACAGTCTGCACTAAGATCTCACTGGAGGTAGCAACATAGAATCTAAATATAAAAAGGTCCACGAGGCTGGATTTTTGTGTTTTTTAATGCAGCATGATGGAGCTGCATTTAAAAACCAAGAAGGGAAGTTACAAAACAAACAAACTAAAAACACCGCCTTTGAGACAGAAGAGAGCACAACCATCAGAGGCATCTGTGGTAACTGGAACTAATCCAGAATATTCACATAATCTCAAACCCTTTAAGACCCGACTATGAGATGCAGAATTCAGCCATTAGTTAACAGGAGATGCATCTTAATTGAACACTGGACCTCTGCCATCGTAATTATGTCAAAAGCTAAATTAGACACTAGACTTATGAAGGAATAATCATAAGACAAAATGAGAAATGTTCCTCACCAGCACTAATTAATTCAGGTAGCAGAGAGCAAAAAGTTAGCACATTTGCTGACTAGCAAGCAATATGTGGATATTTTGCACCATGTGGTAGCAAGTGCTCAATCTTATTTTAATGAGGCTATATGCTATTGATGTTTCATGCATATCAGAAAGCAACTGCGGAGTTTGACAGACTTTAAAATGATTGGCAGTTTCCAATCACAAAAAGACACAAAATTGGAATGACAAGAGGTTGCAGGTCAGGTTTGAAACAATGTGGTAGAGTTGTCTGGGAAATCTTGCTGCTAGATTCTAGCTTTTATAAGCAGCAAACAAAATCATTGGGCGGGAGGGGGAAATCCTTAGCGTTTTTCAGTCAAGAAGCTTGTGCATAAAAACAGATAAAATACAAAAGGAAACAAATATGGTATTCCTAGGTGTATGTAGAACAGATGAAAACCCTCACCACCCCACTTTTTTTCATTCAGATCTCAAACTTCATATAAAACTTACAATATTTTTTCTTCTCTTCTTGAGACAACCTCTCTTTAGACCTGTCTTTCCCTTCCCAAAAGTTGCCAGTATTTTTAGCTTCCTGTGCCAAGTATGAGAGGCATGAGGAGCTTGTTCATTGATGATCTGCAATCCAGTGCGATTGAGATACTTTTCATAGTGTAGTAGGGACATTTCAGCTCTGGCAGTGATAGAGCATGTCATTGCTTGTTGTTATGTTCAAGTCTCATGTACTAAGGGCGTCTATTATGGGGACTGAATCACAAGGTCCCCACATGGACCGCTTACTCAAAGGAACATGAGCACATCTGCTGCTAGAGATGGGAGCACTGCAAGACAATCCGGATAATATTTGTACTTCAAAATGAGTCTCAATCAGCTGGAGCAAAGTAGAAAGTGTGTGGGGAAGGAAGGGGATGAGAATTAGGGGTGGCTACCGAAGCTTCACACAATTCAATTCAGAGGAGTTTCAGTCAGATTCGGCGGCCAAACCTCCAAATCCAAATTGAATCAGGAGACCTATTAAAAGGTTGGAACTGATTCAGAAGCACCCAAATCAATTCAGAAAAGATTCAGAAAGATTTGGAGATTTAGAAGGCAGGCTTGCAGGAAACGCAAACTGAGGAGAGGGAGGGGGAAGAGGTGGGGGAAGACTGCTCTGATATTGACATCTGTACGTGGCCAGCAACTGATCTTTCCCTGAGTTCCTTTCCAATCACAGTGCTCTGTGGGAGGGATGTAGAAACAACATATAAGGCTGCGTGTGAAGTGATCTGTGTCTTTTGTGAGCCATTTTTCTCTCAGACCAGCAGTGTCTGAAAGGCTCTGTCTTGCTATCTAGTCACTTGATAGCTAGCTAGTTTTTCTTCTGTGTTTTCCCTGAGAGTGTGTCATAACTGTGCAGGAGAGTACAACGTATATTACAAACATGCACACATTTTGCAGCACACCAAACATTATGAAGTGTGCAGAAAGGCAGGTGCCAGGTCTTCTGGAAGGGGAGAGGGGGAAGAGGGAGAGCTGAAGTCCCCCCTACCTCCCCCATAGCATAGACCAGGGACAGGAAAAATGCAGCCCGTGGGCCAGAGGCAACCCACCAGGCCATTCTATCCAGTCTGTACAGCCCCTAAAATTTTAGAAAATTAATATTTATCTGCCCCTGGCTTCCTGTCATGTGGCTCTCAATGGCTTGCCAAAACTTAGTAAGCAGCCCTTTGCACAAAATAATTGCCTGCCCCCACGGACAGACCCTCTCTCCTGGCAGCGATGAGTCTTCTGCTGCTAGTGGGAGCAAGGAGGCAGGAGCAGTGTCTGCACCTGCACCATCTCCACTAACCCCCAGTATTAACCACCAGTGCCAGCATGACAGTCTCCACTCCAATTTCAGTTTCCCTGCATGAGCCTTCCAGTGCCAGAGGAGGAACTGGATCTGGAAGCAGTGGATCTGAGTTCCATAGCTAAGGAAATTCTGGGGAAAAAGGGAAAATTTGAGTTTGTGCTCCACACCCCTCAAAGTTCACCTAGAGGCAGATCGCTTCTGGAAGGCACTTCAGAGGAGGTTGTGGAGGCAGGTGGCTCAGCTCTTCCTGTTGTTGTGCCTCTGCCTGGTGAGGAGGGGATAAGGCAGGATCCCCACCATCAACCCAGATGTGGGTAAGTAGTGTACTGTGGGATCATTCTGAGGTGGCAGATGATCCCAGGTAAGCTACCTGCCAGCACTGCTAAAAGCAGATCAGCAGTGGCAAGTACAAGAAACACTTCAACACCACAGTGATGCTGCTGCATCTCAGGAGGCAGCACCCCCTTGGCCTTAGTTCTTCTCAGCTTGGCACCAGTGGGAGCGTGCTCCTAAAGAAGTCCCACTCATGCTCCAAAGCCCCGTCCCCAAGAAGCAGAGGCAGGCTACCCTGGACCAGTGGAGAAAAGGCAGAGACAAAGGGGGACATGTTCCCAAGGTGAGCTAGATCATCCAGAGGACTGGGGAGATGCCTGCTCTGGATAGCCATCTCTTCTCCTTTGCTGAACATCCAGGAGGCAGAAGGGCAGAAGTAGGGGGAGGTGGAAGAGGGCGATTCACTTTCCTGTGCCAGCACTCCAACCAATCTCTTCCACACCATCACTGCCCATTTAGGCCAAGGCCATGGCTTCAATGTTGGGGTCCAGAGGCACCAGACCCCACCATCAGGCAGATAGTACTTCAGGCTTGGTGACTGTCTATCTCACCAAGGATGTGGAGCCACTGTTGTGTGACCCCTTGACCTACTGGGCAAGCCACAGCCAGATGTGATAAGATCTGGCCACAGTTGCCCTGGAACTCCTGAATGAGTTTGTCTCAGAATTCCTGAACAAGGATCATGACAAGTCTCCAAATGGGTTCTTAGATGGGCATCAGAGGGACACCAGCCTACCAACGGTTGAAGCTGACTTGGTGCAGAGTCACTTGGATGGACTGAATGCATTTAAGTCAGCAGCCCGGATGAGCTGCATCCAAGGGTGCCAAGGGACTTGGCTTGTGTCATAGCAGAACCACTAGCACAGCTGTTTGAGCACTCATGGTGCTTGGGTTGGGTCCCAGAGGACTGGAAAAGGGTCAGTGTAGTCCCTATTTTCAAGAATGGGAGGAAGGAGGATCTGAGTAATTATAGGCCAGTTAGTTTCACCTCTATCCTTGGAAAAGTCTTTGAAAAAATTATTAAGGATCATATTTGTGCAAGTCCAGCAGGAAAAATAATGCAGCAGAGCAATCAGCATTGATTCATAGCAAGTAGGTCATGCCTGGCTAGTCTGGTTTCTTTTTATGACCAGGTCACAAAATGCTTAGATGCAAGAGTAGAGGTGGATGTTGTTTACTTGGATTTTAGGAAGGCCTTCAATATAGTATCTCATCCATTTTCATAAATAAATTACGAGGATGTGACTTAGATAATTACACAATCCAGTGGGTGACAAATTGGTTTGGGGGTCACACCCAGAGAGTGGTGGTGGACGGGCCAGTATTGACCTGGAAGGATGTGGATAGTGGGGTCCCACAGGGCTTGGTCCTTGGACCTGTGCTCTTCAATGTCTTCATCTGACTTGGATGTGGGTGTGAAGTGTACTCTGCCCAAGTTTATGGATGATACTAAACTGTGGAGTGAAGTGAAAACACCAAGGATAGAGAAAAATTGCAGGTGGGCCTAGACAGGTTGGAAAAGTGGGCAGAACACAACAGGATGCAGTACAACAAGGACAAGTGCAGAGAGCTACACCTAGGGTGTAAAAACATCTAGCACACTTGCTGGCTGAAGAATGACCCACTCAGAAGCACAGAAGCAGAAAGGGATCTTGGAGTCATTGTGGACTCCAAAATGAACGCGAGCTGTCAGTGTGACATAATTATCAGCAAAGCTAACCACACCTCACCATGCATTAGTAGATGCATGATGAATAGATCCAAGGAGGTGATACTTACCCTTTATGCAGCATTAGTCAGGCCACAGTTAGAGTACTGCATCTAGTTTTGAGTGCCATACTTTAAGAAGAATGTGGATAGCTTTAAGAGGGTCCAGAGAAGGGCCACTTAAGTTTGCAGGACAAGCCCCATAAGGAGAGACTAAGGGACCTGGATCTCTTCAGCCTCCGCAAGTGAAGGCTGAGAGGTGATCAAATTCACTGGGTGGGAGAGAGCAGGTGGAACAGCAAAGAATTGGAGATTCTCTGTTCACCAGGGCACCTCTTGGGGTAACAAGAAACAATGGTCACAAACTGACAGAGAGCAGATTTAGGCTGGACATCAGGAAAAACTTCTTCACAGTAAGGGTGGCCAAAATTTGGAATGGGTTTCCATAGGAGGTGGTGCTCTCCCCCATCTTGGGGGTCTTTAAGAGATAGGTCATCTGACCCCAGCACGCTTTCCTGCCCAGGGAAGGGGGTCAGATACGATGATCTGTTGAGTTCCCTTCAGACCCTAACATCTATGAAAACAAAACCAAACAAAACAAAAAATCCTCTCTCCCCTTTCCACTCCCCCCGCCCCCACCAAATCCCCCAAACCACTGTCTAGGGAAGCACAATACATAGTAAAAGGAAGTGGAATGGAAAAAGAGCTTAATCAAAACCACCTTTATGCTTCCCCTAATGAAGTCTAAACTTACTCTACTTAGAACAGGCCTACAACAAATTTTGCCACTCTTGAGATCCATGAAAGTGTAAGCCTCTTTGACTTCAAAAAAACCTATGTGCAAGTTTAAGAGGCAAATCATATGGATCACCTTGCCCTTAACAACTGTCTGTTGGTAAAAGCAGAACTAAATTTAAGTTTTTAATGGTTCTTAAAATAAACTAGGCAAAGCTGTCAAATGATTATTTCCTTCAGATCCCTTTCTCAGATCTAATAAATAGTCGTTCAGGACTAGTAAATAAATAGTGGTTGTGGATTTATTATCTCAGGGTTCCACATCACAAAAAAGAAAGCAATACTCTGTTTACAAATTATAAGATTAGACAAAAGTTTTACAACTGTTTAAATACTGTGTTTTATTAGATCACTTGTATAATTTTTCCTAACAATTTCTGAAACTGGTTAACCTGAGGTAATAACCTGAAATTTTTAATATTGACTTTAAAGCAAAATATATTTCACTTATCTAATGTAATCCCTGCAACTGGTAAAACTGTTCACATGTACTTAATTCACAGCAGTTCATTTAGTAAGGACATCAGGACTTCTTGTGTACACAAAATGAAGCACGTACATGAGGATTAGCAAGATCCCAGGCTAGTTCTGCAAGAACTACAGGGAAAAAAAACCACTCATTAATAGTTTATTTCTAAATAATTGCAATATTTAGAAACTACATATACAATATTTAGACCTACATGAACCTATTCTTGATTTCCTTTAGCCAGCATCTTCTTCCCTGCTCCCATATTCTCCAGGTCGCTGTGGCACTTCTGAAAATTTTACTCCAAATCCTAAAAAACTTTCAGGAGATAAAGGAAGCCTGCCAGCAGAATTTCTGGGCTGGCAGAAAGAAGTCCCTCAAAAATCTCTTCAGATTAGACAAGTCACTGCAGGAGTACTATTAGAGCACAAGATTCTCAGCAGCAACTGCGCCCTAGGAGAAAGCAGTCCTTCAAATAGCTTCCAAACAAAGTTAGTCTGCAGGTGTGCAGTTACAGCAAAGGATATTTAGCTGCTGCTTCAGGCCATCTCATAAGCTTGGAACATATTCTCAAAATTAATATTTGTGCAATGTTCTCTCTCTCCTTCACATACTTCTGTAAACCTATGGTACCCATCCTGTGAAGCATTCAAACTTTTAACACCTCACGCATCCCTTTATATGCATTGTATCCATGTGTGCCTTTATCTTGTAATCTCTTCAGGGAAGGATACTATTCTTTGACATGCCCTATCTATTCTATTCAGTGCCTTGCAGATAAAACACTATACAAATAATAGCACAAGGCCATAGTCTACTCTTTGTACTCACACTGAATAGTATCTTTATCCTCTGAACAGTTCAACTAAAATTAATGGGACCACCTCCAGAGTAGAGCATCTCTTAGTGAGTAAAGGTGGTAGAATCTGGCCATAACCTTTTGTGCTACACTATCAGTGCATTTCATTCAAGTTAACTACATGTAAGCTATACAAGTTACTATAAAAATATAGGTTAAAATGCAAAGCATGTTACATTAAACTCCAAAAGTGTTTAGAAAGCTGTTGATGTTCGAACTTCTAGTCAAAAGGCAGGGTAGATATGCACTTTTATAGACTAAATGAGAGCGAGCGAGAGAGAGAGCGAGTGAGTGAGTGAGCGAGCATGAGCAAGCGCATGCAAAGGGCTCAAGCAGCTGTACAAGCTTTTGTGAACCCAAGTTCATTTCATCCAATTTTCTGAAAGGTCAGCATAGTGCAGAGTATGAAACGGACAAGTGATTATAATACAACAGGTAGGAAAGCAGGAGGGAGAGGGTGGGGTAGAGGAAGGAGTGCTGAGAGGCATACAAGCAATGAAAACTCATAGGAACAAAAGAGGTTACAAAAACTAATCCAAGTAATGGAGATAAGAAACTGTGGTCCCTGTTTTAAACCATACTTAACTAGTCCAGGCTTCAGATGATTTCTTGCCCTTCAATTTCCCATTCAGACTGGTTTTTAAATGTTTTCTGCCTAAAAACAGATTCCCGGGAATGCCTGAGGTCAGTAATGGAGTGGCCAGGGAAAGGTATTCGTGCTTTAGTGTTTTTCTGCAGCTGTTGTCAGATCAGTTGATCCTATGGCATGCTGCTTTTTTGACTTTCTATGGATTTTCCAAGTAAACTCTGCATTCATAAATACTTGGTTATTCACATGCTTCATATTGTCATCTATTGCATCTGGGCTTTTCAGTAACTATTATAAAGAAGCTTATGTAGAATAAATAGTGGACAAAACCTTAATATTGACCTCAGAGACCAGTCCGTCTTAAAATATATGCATCCTGAGACCAGAACTGGAAACTTTGAAGGGGTTATTTGGAAATGGAGATAGAATAAAATGAAGAATATGTACATTCTATCAATCAGAGATCCGTAAAAACAGCTGCCGTATAAAAAAAATAAAATAAAACAAAAAATCTGAGTACCCTAGAATTTGTTAGAACTTTATTTGAATAAAAGCTACCTCAACTATTATTCCATGAAAATGTCATATTAAATTAATCTCTCTATCCAGGAATCAACAGGTAGGTGGGATTTTAGCAATTTGCTAAAGAACACCTATATGATTCTTCTTAGTTTATCGCATTTTTTTTTGCACTACATAAAATAATTTAGAATTATAGAAAATTAGGGTTGGAAGGGAACTCAGGAGGTCATCTAGTCCAAAACCCTGCTCAAAGCAGGACAATCCATAACTGGATAATTCCAGCCAGGGCTTTGCTGAGCCAGGCCTCAAAAACCTCCAAGGATGGAGATTCCACCACCCCTCTAGGTAACCTGTTCCACTGCTTCACCTCCTAGTATGCAATCTAAACTTCCCTTGACACAATTTGAGACCATTGCTCCTTGTTCTGTCATCTGCCACCACTGAGAATAGTCTAGCTCCATCCTCTTTGGAATCACCCTATAGGTAGTTAAAGGTTCCAGTTAAACCCCCTCTCAGTCTTCTAATCTCCAGACTAAATAAGCCCAGTTCCTTTAGTCTCTCCTCAGAAGTCATGCATCCCAGCCCCCTAACCATTTTTGTTGTCCACCCCTGGACTCTCCAATTTCTCTACATCTCTTCTGCAGTGGGTGGCTCAAAACTGGATGCAATACTCTGGATGTGGCCTCATCAGTGCTGAACAGAGAGGAAGAATTACTTCCCTCAATCTGCTGGCAATACTCCTACGAATGTAGCCCAGTACGCCATTAGCCTTCTTGGCAACAAGGGCACACTGCTGACTCATATCCAGCTTATTGTCCGCTGTAACACCCAGGTCCTTTTTTGCCATGCTGCTGCTTAGCCAGTTGGTCCGAAGCCTGAGTGATGCAAGGGACTCTTCCGTCCTAAGTTCAGGCCTTGGCACTTGTCCTTATTGAACCTCACGAGATTTCTTTTAGTCCAATATTCCAAATTATCAAGGTCTCTAAATCTTAGCCCTACCTACCAGGATATCTACTAGTATCATCTCCAAACGTACTGAGGATGTACTCCATACCACCTTCCAGGTGGTTGATGAAGATATTGCACAAAACTGGCTCCAGGACTGACCCCTGGGGCACTCCACTTGATACTGGCTGGCAACTAGGCATTGAGCCATTGATTACTCCCCTTTGAGCCTGAAACTCCAACCAGTTTTCGATCCACCTTACAGTCCATTCATTAAAATCATACTTCCTTAGCTTGCCTGGGAGAATGTTGTGGGAGACTGCATCAAAAGCATTGCTAAAGTCAAGGTATTTCACATCCACTGCTCTCCCTGCATCCACGGAGCAAGTCAGCTTGTCAAAGGTGGCAAATCAGGTCAGTTAGGCATGATTTACCCTTCATGAATCCATGCTGACTGATCCTATTCACCTTTTCCTCTTCCATTTCCTTAGAAATTGACTGTTTCAGGACCTCCCCTATGATTTTTCAAGGGACTGAGGTGAAGCTGACCAGTCTGTTGCTCCCTGAATCGTCCTTCTTCCCTTTTTGCACTTTTCCAATCATTCTGTACCTCTCTTGATCACCATGAGTTTTTAACAGTGTTGACCGGTGACTCTGCAATCACATCAGCCAACTCTCACAGCAACCTTGGGTGCATCACATCTGGCCCCATGGACTTGTACATGTTCAGCTTTTCTAAACAGTCCCTAACCTGTTCTTTCACCACTGAGGGCTGTTCACCTTCTCCCAGAACTGTGCTGCCTGGTACAGTAGTCTGGGAGATGACCTTGCCTATGAGGAGTGATGAAAAAAGGCACAGCACTTCAGCCTTTTCCTCATCACCTGTCACTAGGTTGCCTCCTCCATTGAGTAAGGGAGCCATACCTTACCTGAAGTTCCTCTTGTTGCTGACATAGTTGTAGAAACCCTTCTTGTTACCCTTCATATCCCTTGCTAGCTACAACTTCAACTGCACTTTGGCCTTTCTGATTTCATCCCTGCTTGCCCTCCCAGCAGATAACAGGTTGACTGAAATCCCCCATGAGAACCACGGCCTGTGATCCAGAAATTTCTGCTAGTTGTCTGAAGAAAGCCTCATTTACCTTATCCTCCTGGCCTAGTGGTTTATAGCAGACACCCATCATAACTTCACCCTTACCCTCTCTCACTTTAACTGAGAAACTTTCAACAGGCCTATATCCAGTTTTGTACTGGAGCTCTGAGCAGTCATACAATTCTTTTACATACAGCTCAACTCCTCCTCCTCCTCTTCTCCCCTGCCTGTCCTTTTTGAACAGTTTCATAGATTCACAGATATAGGATCAGAGGGGACCTGAGCAAATCATCAAGTCCAACCCCCTGCACTGAGCAGGAATGAATACTGGGCTCATATGACCCCCACTAAGTTAAGCTCATATGACCCCAGTCAGGTAGTTATCAAGCCTCCTTTTAAAGACCCCCCAGGGTAGGAGCCAGCACCACTTCCCTTGGAAGCTGTTTCCAGATCCTAGCCACCCTGACATTAGTAGTGCCTCCTAATGTCTAGCCTGAATCTAGTCTCCATCAACTTGTGACCATTATTCCTTGTTACACAGGGAGGCCCTTGGGGGAACAGGATCTGACCCAATCCCCTCTGGTCCCCCCAGTAAGTTTATAGATGGCCACAAGGTCCTCTCTCAGCCTTCTCTCGTGCAGGCTGAACAGGTCCAGGTCCCTTAGCCTCTCCTTATAGGGTCTGCCCTGCTGCCTCCTAATCATACGAGTGGCCTTCCTCTGGACCCTCTTGATGCTGGCCACATCTCTCCTGAAGTGCGGCACCCAGAACTGGACACAGTGCTCCAACTGTGATCTGACCAATGTCACATAGAGGGGGAGGATCACCTCCTTGGACTTGCTTGTTTGTACCTATTTGTGATAGTGCTCCAATCATATGAGCTATCCCACCAAGTGTCTGTTATTTCACAGTGCCTTGACTGTGTGAGGACTTACAGTTCTCCCGGCTTGTTTCCCAGGCTCCATCCATTCATGTAAAGGCACCTGAGGCAATTAGCTGATTGCCCTACTTTCTTAGTAAGAATGAGGAAGCCCCCTATGTTGCCCCCTCCTCCTTGTGCTTCTTCTTGGTCTCCCACTTCCCCACTTACCTTTGGGCTTTGGTCTCCATCCCCTGAAACTGACATATTGCAATGCCATTCAACATAACACTGGAGTAATAAATTGGTAAATCAGAAACTGCATTTATATCTCATTAGAAAGCATACACACTATCATGTGAAAATATCTTACATGAATATTAGATTGTGTGGCAACCAAATTGGTTGATCACAGTCTGGGCCGATACGATCGAGCAGGTGGGGGCTAGCAGCGGAGAGTCAGGTGGCTTGTATTCGTATGGTTGCAAAACGTTTTATTTTTCTTACTTACGCTACCAGAAACAGTGCAGCGCAGGTCAAACTCGGTTACGAATGACAACTGCAAAACCAGTCAATAGCTATTTAAATAGACGAATCAGTAAACAGATCAACTTGAGCAAGGGCAGGGTATGCCGGGAGACAATGGTGGCGGAGAGACATTCACAAGTGGCCAGCTTACGAAGAGCTCAGAGCTTGTTCTGGTGGGTCTCCGAGCTGGTCTCTGATTTGGACGGAAATTATGATGGCTTATAAGTGTCATCATTAGCCAATCCTAATGTGAGCTATGTGGAACATTCTGGGTGATCACACACTAGCCGTGTGCTTAGTACATGACTGGGCATGCGTAGAGACTTTCCGCTTGACAGCTCGGACTTTCCGCCTATTGTCTTTTTTTTTTTCCTCAGCTTCTAGCTCTGTCATTGGCACCTATGCTCAGATTTGGCCAAGATAGATTGTACAATTGTTCTAGATTAAAATTCATTGCAGGTCTTCTGTTTAGAGATGTTAAAATAATGACCTGTTCATTCACTTGATACTTATTTGACATCTGAGCTATCTGTATTGTAGTTTTACTCGCATGACATGAAAAGAAAAATGGGGGTTCTTGGGATGCTCGTCTGCTATCAACATATTTTATTCAAAGTGTGTTTGATAATGCAAAAGAATGAATCACAAACAAGTCTGATAAGTTATTTCCCTTGCTACATTGTACCATCATCTTCATTGCATTTAGAAAACAGCCACTCTACTTTGAAAATAGTATAAATTGAGAAAAATATATTTCAGCTGGAGAGATCATTTGTCCAATCTGTTACTTGATATTCTTTGGTCATAATAAATAGAGGTAAAGTCAACCGTAAGAAACAGAAATAAATATGCTAAAAGCACAGATACAGACAGTTGGATCGTCATCATTACTCATGAAGCAGTTTCAAATCCTACATACAGCATAGACTTATTTAAAGTTAGTATCACAATGTTCCCATTTACAAAATGTAAGTTAACCATGTGAAACAGAAAAAGCTACCAAACAATCACATACTAAGTATAACAAATACCCTACCTCAATAGTCACAAACAATCCATAGTTTGGGCCTAGTTTAACTAATATGTTTTCTAGGTATTTACTAATTTCTAATTAAGTATTAGAAAATAGGACCTTGTTCTAAACATTTACAATCCTAAGAAGATGTGTCAGATTAGATGGATTCACAGTGGTTATGACTATAATAAGCAATGCATTAGTACACGCAGCTAGGGCTGTGGTTCTCAAACTTTTTTTTTTTTTTTGCAGACCACTTGAAAATTTCTGAGGGTCTCGGCAGACCACTTAACTTTTTTTTTGTTCTACAAATCAAAGTACACAATTCATATTTTAATATCAGTAGTCTTACCTTTCTAATGTGATGGATGTGCCTGGGGGGTTTTTTTTAGCAAAGTTCTGGGAAGTCAAGTATAACGTTTGTCAGCTTTAGCCTTTAGGTCACCTTTCTGCGGACCACCTGAATGACGTTCATGGACCAGTGGTGCTCTGTAAACCACAGTTTGAGAACCTCTGAGCTAGGAGGCATCAGTCGCCATCAACTCATTCAGTTGTTAGTATCAGGGGATACAAATGCCCAATCAGAAACCAGGAGTAGATGAACGCCATCAAGTTAGTTAGGCACAAGAGCTCTCAGGAAGCCCTGATCTCCTATGATCTGTAAGAAGAAGAAAAGTTTGAAAGAGAAGACCACATACAAATTGAACAGCAGTGATGATGGCCAAACAGCCACCAGAAATTATGGTTGCTTACAAGTCAAATTGGTGGAACCCTGCATGACTGTGAGGACTACTGCAGTATCTAGTGTACACTGGACTTGGAGAAGATAGAGATGACCAGACTACCTTTAAGTACAGTGAAGTAGTCAAGAAAGGGCTAGATGAAATTGATGAACAATAATAATCACAGGATCAGTAATTGTTAGGATCATGAGACTGCAAGAGACGTGGTTAGAAATTTTTCCTTGCAAATTATCAGAAAAGGACAAAATCTGAACAAAGACCAAGAGTTGCCATGCAACAGGACTATCAGACCAGAATCTTTGAAGACTACAAACCTTTTTCCTTGCACTTTTGAAGACAATGGTAAATTCCTCCATAACGGATAACTACAAATAGGGCTAGCAGAACCAGGGAACAGAACTAAAGATGCAAAGTCAATGATGGGGAAAAATTATGAGGTAAGCAGCAATGGTGAGGTTCTTCTTTTTAAAACACTACCTCAAGTGACTCCTTCTGAGAATTCTATGGTTAGTAAGTACAATCACTTCTCCTGTGAGAGTCATCTCTTCTACTGCTACTTCAAAAAGCAGATAAATGCTACACGCAAGAAAACCATACAACTTTATTTAATAGAGTCTGTACCAAACTTGGAAAAGCATGTGGGTGAGACTCACTAACAGCATGGGGATAACACATAGAATTGTAATGTTGTTTTCAGCGTATCAGCCCATGGGGTTTAATTATATCCAAAAAAAAAAAAAAAAAAAAACATGGGGGGAGGGGAAGGTGGAAATTAAAGCCCAAAGGTGCAGCTGTTGCTAGTGCTATCATGAAGATAGTCTCTTCTGCAGAATGAGTTACTAGTGGCTTTTCTTCCATTCACCATCTCCTGTTTCCTGTGTTGCTTTGCTAAATTTATTTAAATACTTTCTTCAAAAGAAAAAAAAAAGCATTGCAAGAAGAAAATGAGAAAATTAAAATAAAAACTAAAACACCTTTGATTGAATACCTGTGTGCATGTTTAAGCTCCTCCAAAACATTTTGAACAATAAAAGAGACACAAGTGGGAAAAGAACAACATTCAAGGACAGAAGCAATTGGAAATATGAGTTAGTCAACATCTCGATGAAAATCAACTCGATGAAATCAACTAAGGAGGCCCTTATAGCATACATTATATAAATTGTAACAAAAAGATAAAAAGCATAGAAAGCAGGTGAATAATGATTTCCTTTTTGGCAGATTTTCCCATGATGGTGGATAAAAGTAGAAAAATCGACTAGTTGCTACTCAAGAAATCAATGGAAATTTTTTACCTCAGTGCATTTAGATAAGGAGAATTTAATCCAGCTACCATCAAAATATGATCCACTGAGGTACTGAAATCCCCATTCCTGAATGTTTCATAATTATTTTCATCAGCAGCCCTTAAAACTGTAAGCAAATATTTTTATTGTTTTCTTTTTCAAGTACAGGATTTAGATGTCTCACTAACTAATATACTAGCACAGAAGTTAAATACATAAATTAGGATTTTTGCATGCACAATCCTCAGAGTGAGCACTTTAGATTGTTGCATCCACACAAGCTTCAAACAAAATCATGCTAGCCTATACAGGGTCTGGACTGAGAACATTTTTAAAGTGTCCCTTCTCATGTTAGCTGTTCCCTTGAGTAATTTTTCCAAACGTGCTTCAAAATCTAGTCACCTGTGTTCCTGCAGATGTTAGTTTAGTTGTGAAAATCTGAAAAGACAGCAGGTCAAAATATCTGAGGGCACATGCATATGTTTATGGGACCCAATTTACAATCACACAGCTCATACATTGGGCTCCTGCTGTGCACACATTTCACTGGTGCCAGGAGACATGCCAGGAAAGCAAATTAAATAAAAATTAGGGGCATAGAGGGAAATGGGAAAGAGGTAGGCAGGATTGGGGAGGATGATAGCATGTCTAAAAATACCCCAGTCAGGGTGGTTGGGGGTAGGAAAAGTGCAGCCCCAAGCAAGCAGCTGAGATTTTCCAGCCCTGGGGTTTCACTCCAAATGCATACGCACTATCAGGTTAAATTGGGCATGGACCAGCCTGATCTACGTAGTGCCTGATCTAAATTCCTTAAAACACATGTACAGCTTGTCAATTAGACTGACTTGACCCTAGTTAGGTGGACCTAAGTGTAACATCCGACCATCCCCTATGAGAAAATACAACTATGCTGTATAGTTTGAGAATATGTAGTGACTTGAAATAGGGCATTTAATCACAAAGATTTCAGAATTCAGGTTCTCATACATTTCAGTACTTTTAACCAATTGTAAATTTGAGTCTAATGCTTTCTGCAACCTGCTGAATAGTTTCAGTGCCAGATACTTAACCAGAAAAGACAAGATAATGGTTATGGTAATGGTTTCACTGTGAGAGTGGAAGGCATTCAGAATTCATAAGAATTCAACACATGCAGGATCAGACCTTTAAGCTCATAGAATAATTTGTACAGAATTGCATTCTTCCTCAATCAGCTTAAAATAGATATGTACAAAATCCATTAGGATTTGCCTTACCTTAAACTCAAGGAAAGCAGCTTCAAAAGGCAAAATTCTTGCAAAATTTTAAAAGGCAGAAACATTCTCAGAGGAAGCAATTAAGAATTATGAAAACTAAGATCCACACCTATTTGGCTTGTTTTCTTTCCCCTGTCTTCAATAAACTTTCATATAGATTATACATGTGGTCTTTGAAACTTGTAAAGTTACATCATCCCGCCCAAAGCACAAATAGCCATGTTTAAAGGTACTATTGCAAATGATGTAAAAAAGAAAAAAAAAAAAAAAAAATCACACTGAGAAGAAAAAAACATATTGAAGAGATCAAACACAGAACTTTGCAGAATCATTTTGCCTAATGTCTAGTTTATGTACCATATTTACTCAAATGCAAGATGACATTTTTTTCTCATTCCACACTGAGACAAAAGCCCATCATCTTAGACTGAAATACAAACAGGTGAGGGGCAATAACAACAGCTCAGACTCTGACCTGGGGCTCAGAGTCAGAGCAGTAGCCACTTCACCCCCACCCCCCCACCATTCCCCATGTGTCCCTCATCCTTGGGTCCTTGCTGTCACCCCCCTCCCTTACACCTCTTTCCACCTCCCCCATTGTTTACTTTCATGTTGCAGCTCTATCTCCAGCGTGAAGGATAGACCATGCTGACTCTGGACTTCACTTAGTCATACAGTGGTGGTGGAGGTGCAAGTCTGGCTCCAGCTCTGGCTAAGTGTGGGGGAGGCTGGAGGAAGTACATGCTCTGTATCTGGGGGTGGAGTGGAGCTGAAGCTGCAATGGGAAGGTAACTAGTGGCAATGGGGTGAGGAAGCAGCATGGGTTGCAGGCAGAGGAGGGGAGAACAAGAAGGCAGGTGCCAAGAAGGACATGTGGTAGCGGGAAGATGACAGAGGGTTCAAGCATAAGGGATAGATGGGAGGGAAGAGGGCCAAGGGGGACAGATAGGTCTAAGTAGGGAGTGGGTGCAGGCAGTGCAGGTCAAGTGTGGCAGATGCGGTGCATACAAGCACTGCTGGGAGGTAGCAACCATCAAGGGACAAGCCATTTGACTCCCTTGTCCACCTCCTCTGCCAGCCCTCCTACCACTGCTTGCCCCACCTGCACTGGTGTTGAGGGAGATTATTCAACATACTACTCCAAAAGTTAAATTCAACACATGAACAATTATAACAAATTTATATATTTTCCATGTCTAGAATGTAATTATTTGGGAGTCATCTTAAATTCAAAGCCATCTTGGTTTCAGGTAAACGTGATATTTCTAATCATATTACGTATTACACGTAGGAAGGAAACAAAATGTTTGACAGGAAACAAGGGATATTTAAAGACTAAAAGAAATATTTTGTTGGGAGAACACCAGTGCTAAATACTACAGTAAAGTTAAAAGTACATTGACAGTTTGAATACCTGAAGTTACTCAAAGTTCTCAGTTGAACTTCAGTATGTTTCATTTGTAGGTATGCTCTTGCTTAAATTACACCAGAGCCCTTCAACTGGCTGCATGCAGCCCCAGGGAGTTAAAATAAGGCTCCAGGGCTCTGGATGGCAATCATTTGGACTGGCACAGCAGCTGCAATCTCCAGGCTCCTCTTTACCTTCCATGTTCTGTGCCCACCTCAGTGACTAATGTGACATGGCACTATGCAGCATGGGGCATTTTGGGGCGAGGCCATGCCAGTGTGATACTATGGTGGGGGGAGGGACAGAAGTCATGCAGGCATCCACTGCAGCAGTGAGGAAACAAGTATTTACAGTGTCACAGCAGCAGCATGGTAGATGGTCCCCACCAGTAAGGCTCACAAGGGATGCAGCCCCCAGATGCTTGGAAGCTGGACAGCCCTGAATTAAACCAATGATCTACTGCAACCACCATCTCTGCTTAAGCCTAGTGATTTTAGACACCTGCCAGGCATGTAGGTAAAGCTGTGATCCACATGAGAAAATTGAGAATCAGATCCCATCACACCTTATTTCCAGTGCAGAGGGAGCCTGGGATCATGATCCAAGGTTCCCCCTGCACTGGCAAGTAGCAAGCTCCTGTGGCTGGGAGACCCCACACCTAAGAGGGTTCCCAGTTCCAGGGTGCACAATACACTTCTGCAGCTGAGAGCTTCGTAATTGATTCAGACTCCCAGCCATGGTAGTGCATGTGGCCACACATTCAAGTAATTAATGGTGTGACAGGAATCAGCCACAAAGTTATTACATATTTTTTGTGTAACAACTTTGTAGCTAATTCCTTGTTTTCTAATACCATTAATTAGTTTTCTAATTGCTTTAATAAATGCCTCGGTTACAACTTAAGATGCAATTAACTGGTTAATCACTTCTTAAGTATAATGTGTAACAGAGGCCTTGGACACATAGGCTAGGGATTGACATTATACATAAACCAGTATAAGTGACTGGAAACTAGTTCAAATCTGTAACACAATAGAAGTTCAGTACACATAAACCACTTTAAAAGTCTGAAACCAGTTTAATATGGATGTAGTATCAGATTTAACCGATTTAGGTTAAATACGTTTATTTAGTTTCTGTTCCAGATCCCCTTCAGATTCAAGTTAACTCACAGTCCTGCCCTCACCCCCACAAAAACAACCCAGGATGTTTTGCACCTCCCCTGCAAACTCTCCCTTGCAGGTTGGGTAGGCTAGCCTTGTCCCAAGCTTTCTACTCCAGCCAGGCAGGGAGATGTGCTCCAGTACCGCCCAGGTTCCAATCTGAGCCACTGCAGGCATGTAGCTGCATATCTGGAATCAAAAATGAATGTCTGTTCATTTGCTTAATGGTTCAACCTACACAGCCTAGACTAAACCTGCAAAGATTGAATCACTTCAGCCTTGGGTTTTTTGACCATCTTACTTAGCCATAAGGATTCTGCAAAAGCACAACATCTCATTACCTCTGTCAACCTGAATTCCTCTCCCATTCACATGATACCTAAATACTACCTGACCTGGTTCTCAAAGCCTTCACACCACCTAGGAACTGAAACAATGGGAAAAGTTAGTAAGATCTATTTTATAAAAACAGATTGTTCAATAATCCACTAGAAATATATACAAAGAGAAACCAAACCAAACAAAACCCACAGACAAACATTTTTGCATGTGCCTAAGTTTCTATTTTTTTTTTTTTTACTATGGCAGATATACAAGGTTATTCAAAAGGTCACTGTCCCCGACGGGCCTTCGTGAGTCACTACTAGGAGTCTGGCTCCCTGTGTCGGTGACCACTCCCTTATACTGGGCGTGGGTGTTACCATGGTCGTTTGTCTTCCCAAGTCGCCAGCCCCACTCTTGCCTGCCATGACTTGCTGTTACACTAGTGGGGTGGGGCTAGTTCATGGGTCCCTGGGTGGCCCGGGTCTGCCTCATCGGTTATACACAGGGCACCTGCCACCCCTACACCCTGGCCTCATGCCACCTGTGGCCTCCACTTCCCCATGCCTGCTCAGTGATGGTCCTGCAGGCTTCTATAACGGCCTTCGTCTTCAAGTTTCCCCAAAACCCTTGGGTCACTTCGGCACTGACGTCGGGCTCTTTGCACCAGCCTGTATTGGTGCCTTAGCCCTACTACCATAGATACTTCACCACCGACCCATCACCCTACGCCATGAGCTACGTGCCTCCTCAAAGGCGTTCTACTCTACTGACTACCTTGCTGACCCACCACCACCACCCTATGACCATGCCCAGGAGCAACGCCTCTTGGATATTTAGGGCTGCACCCCTAATCCTTCAATCGGCGTTCTATATTCTTGGCAGTGATCCCACCCCGATCTGTCTCTCCCACCAGGTGATCCTTTGGCCTCTTGCCCCTCTTCAGCGATTCCCACATCCACCACCTCAGCACTTACTTCAGGGTGCTCTGAATCCTCCTGGGTGGTCTCAATCTTCCTTTGCTCACCTGATCCAGCACACCGAGATCTATCCACTGGCGATCCAGTCATCGCTCCTTCTCTCCGGGCCACTGTCCTCTCTGGCACACTGGTTTTTCATCATCCGTCCTGTGGGGCTCGCCTTGGGGATAGCTCAGACAGCCGTTTGTTCCCCTCGCTATCCACTGCCTCCGGAGCGGCGGCTGCCATTTTTAAATCCGCTGGCTGGTATCTGACGTCATTGTCAGCTGCTGGCCGCAGCTGTACATAGGCACGGCTAACGAGCCGCGTGGGCTTTCCCTTTGTTGCAGCGTCTCTCTTGTCCCACTTTCCAGGTAAGGTTTCCCGGCTTCCTCAGACCCCGGGACAGTCACTCTGTCAGATGTTCATTTCTTTTTCTCTATTAGGAATGCAGTTGTATATTCCACACTCCTAGCACACTCAGAAATTCCCCACTGATGTCACCTTTAACTGAATGAACCACATATAGCAGTCCCAGTCCTGTGTTCAAGTATTACACCATGATATTTTTTACCCATCAATTTCTTGGTTTTCTTGTCCAAAACACGTGTGTATGAGGCAGGCCTTCCCTCCATGAAAAAAATTGTAGGATTTTAAAAGGATGTTAAATAAACAAGCAGCCAATTAAGCTAGGCCTATTTTGCTTTAGCTTTAATTCAGTTGCAATCTGTTTAAAAACTCAGCCAAAATTAGCATTCAAACCAAAATAGGTTTCCATGCAGGGATTTGAAGCACCTTTCCCAGTAAGATAAATCTTAGATTCTACACAATTAGTTCCCGAAATCTTGAACTTGTAAATATAAAACCTCTGTTTCTGAGGGTTTATGCATTATATTAATTTGCTATTAGAGTGGCACAATAACTTCTCAGTTTCTCTGTTAGAAATTGTAAGCCAAAGCTAAGTCTCAAGAATAAGTGCTTAGAATAGAACTGCTTATTTTATTCCTGCTTCAGATAACTGACACTGCCAATTGAATTATAACATCCACATAAGAAGGGAAGTCCTTAGCTATCATCTAGATTATACATTTCCATGTTTTTCATTTTGTGTATTACATTGTAAAATGCAGCCATAGAAAAAGAGCATGTTCAATTAGACCTTCACCTGCAAGTTACAACTATACCAACAACAGTAAAAACTGTCTTTGTAGTGACTTCAGAACAAGAAAATGAACAGGGAAAAATGGATACAAATCCTATTTAAACAAAGTAGCATAATGTTGAAGGATGCAAACTTAGGACCCATATTGAAAACTGACCACTTCATAACAAGCTTGTTTATATTGGCAAATATTATCATTATTAGAGGTGTGCATAGTGGTCCCTATTTGGATTTTTATTCAGCCCAGATCAGGGACAGTGATTTGATTTGTTGATTCAGATCACTGTCCCCGATTCAATTTA
>NW_017728913.1:782050-821599 GCF_001723895.1 Crocodylus porosus
ATCCTTCAATCGGCGTTCTATATTCTTGGCAGTGATCCCACCCCGATCTGTCTCTCCCACCAGGTGATCCTTTGGCCTCTTGCCCCTCTTCAGCGATTCCCACATCCACCACCTCAGCACTTACTTCAGGGTGCTCTGAATCCTCCTGGGTGGTCTCAATCTTCCTTTGCTCACCTGATCCAGCACACCGAGATCTATCCACTGGCGATCCAGTCATCGCTCCTTCTCTCCGGGCCACTGTCCTCTCTGGCACACTGGTTTTTCATCATCCGTCCTGTGGGGCTCGCCTTGGGGATAGCTCAGACAGCCGTTTGTTCCCCTCGCTATCCACTGCCTCCGGAGCGGCGGCTGCCATTTTTAAATCCGCTGGCTGGTATCTGACGTCATTGTCAGCTGCTGGCCGCAGCTGTACATAGGCACGGCTAACGAGCCGCGTGGGCTTTCCCTTTGTTGCAGCGTCTCTCTTGTCCCACTTTCCAGGTAAGGTTTCCCGGCTTCCTCAGACCCCGGGACAGTCACTCTGTCAGATGTTCATTTCTTTTTCTCTATTAGGAATGCAGTTGTATATTCCACACTCCTAGCACACTCAGAAATTCCCCACTGATGTCACCTTTAACTGAATGAACCACATATAGCAGTCCCAGTCCTGTGTTCAAGTATTACACCATGATATTTTTTACCCATCAATTTCTTGGTTTTCTTGTCCAAAACACGTGTGTATGAGGCAGGCCTTCCCTCCATGAAAAAAATTGTAGGATTTTAAAAGGATGTTAAATAAACAAGCAGCCAATTAAGCTAGGCCTATTTTGCTTTAGCTTTAATTCAGTTGCAATCTGTTTAAAAACTCAGCCAAAATTAGCATTCAAACCAAAATAGGTTTCCATGCAGGGATTTGAAGCACCTTTCCCAGTAAGATAAATCTTAGATTCTACACAATTAGTTCCCGAAATCTTGAACTTGTAAATATAAAACCTCTGTTTCTGAGGGTTTATGCATTATATTAATTTGCTATTAGAGTGGCACAATAACTTCTCAGTTTCTCTGTTAGAAATTGTAAGCCAAAGCTAAGTCTCAAGAATAAGTGCTTAGAATAGAACTGCTTATTTTATTCCTGCTTCAGATAACTGACACTGCCAATTGAATTATAACATCCACATAAGAAGGGAAGTCCTTAGCTATCATCTAGATTATACATTTCCATGTTTTTCATTTTGTGTATTACATTGTAAAATGCAGCCATAGAAAAAGAGCATGTTCAATTAGACCTTCACCTGCAAGTTACAACTATACCAACAACAGTAAAAACTGTCTTTGTAGTGACTTCAGAACAAGAAAATGAACAGGGAAAAATGGATACAAATCCTATTTAAACAAAGTAGCATAATGTTGAAGGATGCAAACTTAGGACCCATATTGAAAACTGACCACTTCATAACAAGCTTGTTTATATTGGCAAATATTATCATTATTAGAGGTGTGCATAGTGGTCCCTATTTGGATTTTTATTCAGCCCAGATCAGGGACAGTGATTTGATTTGTTGATTCAGATCACTGTCCCCGATTCAATTTAGCCGAATCTGAAGATTTGATGCTGATTCAGACACAGACGCAGCTTTAAATGTTTTTTCTACATACCTTGAGGTAGAATAAATACATCTAATATGTAAGCATGACAGTTAAACAAGCTTTGGGTGGAGCTCTACCATTTTACAACAAGACTGGTAGAAAGGAGTCCTAGCAACATTACATGTGTACAGATCTAAAGTAAAGTCCATTTTATTGTATGGAAGAACTATGGGGTGCTAACCCCATCTGGTTCATTCCAAAATAAAAAGGAGTTAGATTTTTTTTTTTTTATCTGTGCAAAACTCTATGATGTGGGGAGAGAAGAGGAGGGGAGGTGGGAAAGGGACCAGGTTATGCAGTCTGAAATGGTGATTTTTAAATGTGAGCATTTAGCTCAGTTAGGAGCTGTAGATTATGGGTTAAAAGTAAGATCTCATATCCAAGACCCAAAAAAGTGTATTTTAGAAACCTCTTTCTTCCAAACCGTTATTTGTATGGTTAAATAATCTTTAGAAGTTTCCCAGACAAATGTGTGTGGACAGTTACCAACCCAATATTCTCCATATTTAAAGCACAATAAAAAATGAAGAATTAAAGATGCAATATGCAGACAAGCATACAAGGCATCAAGGTTCTCTCAAACTTCACCTTTCTGGTAATTAATAAAGCACTCTTTGGCCTAGAAACCTATCTGTCTGAAGTACAAAACCACAAACAATGAAAGGCCATAGTAAGCTATTCACTTTAATGAGAGCTGTAGTTGTCATGGGGAAGTAGTGTTGGACTCTGATTTTTTTTATTCTACTATTTTAGGATGCTTAATTTTATTTTATATTTATGTATCATCATATTATGTTTATTTTTACTTTAGTTTAAATTAGCAGAATATGACATTTTACTGTATGTTTTTACCAATAACTACAAATCATGTAATTTATTATCTACAGTTTATTGTCAATTCCATTGCATGTTAGCAAAAGTTGTAAACAAACTACTATTACATGTAGGGTTAGTCTCATTCTGATTATACCAACAGAAATCAAGTATAGATCCACTGGAAAAAAAAATCAGATATGAGCACAGTATAAAGTAATTCACGATCTGGGTCACAGACACTGTGGGGAGGGTGAGAAATGATAGTGACAACTAGATGCCATATTTCTTTGTATACCATATGAATCTATTCCTCTGAAATCAGCCCTCCAAATTTGGGAAGCACATCTTAAAGCAGGAAGTTGATTTTTCTTCACTGGAATAGAAGCATACAGATGCTGTGCTCTAATGGCTGCCATTTCCTTCCAGTCCAGCAAGCAGAAAGGATGAAGTTCAATGTTAATCCTCTCACATCTACTAATTAATTTGCAATAACTATTGACTGAGCACCATAGCTTGTGCCTGAAACAATTAATATGGCTCAGGGCAAGTTAGCTACTGCATACAGCCTGCACTATCTTGATGAGGCTTGTGGTGTGGAAGCAACATTTAGCATTTAAAGGAACTTATATAAACAACTATTCACAGTAAAGCAGTATTTTACCCTGAACCCTTGCTACTGTCCTTTTCAAGTCTAGAGCCTAAGCTTTGCTGATGTCCTGACATACCAATAAATTCTTGTTGCCTCACTCAGCTATTCTCCTGGGATGCCACAGGTCTGAAAATGGATCTGTTACATAGCACAGGATCTTGTGATCAAATATCTTATGTCTAGGCACTGAAACCCCATAACATAGCACAAATGAGATTCTGATATCAAAAACATGAGGCAAGTTGCTAACTGATATGCAGATTTTAAATACTCTAATATACTGTGTGTAGAGTGTGTGTTTTTGTTTTATGCTGTTGGCAAGCTTACAGTTTTTGGTGTGTCACTCTATATAGGTACAAGACTTCTTTAACAAAAAGAAGGCACTACAGTATCTTTGAGAGCTGTGCTTCTCAGGCTATAGGCAGAAATTCAAATTAAGATGTGATAGGATCTCAACCTACACCCCCAATAAACACATGTCCTACTATACAACATGTGCATGGCAAAACAAGCGATTTTGGGATCAGAGATTAGATCCCAATCATGACTTATTTTCTGGTTCAAAGGGAGCCTGAGCAAGATGCAAACAATCAGCTGATTGTCAATTGGGTCCAGGAGCCAAATTAGTCCCTGGCTCCAGCTGACAATTAGTTCAGTACACAGGAAGATATAAAACTGTGTCTGCTGCCCAAATGAGTGGCACATGTGGTTTGGGCAGGTCCCAATGCACAGACAACACAACACAGTGTCGGGCTCCATGTTCATGGGGAGCTGTATAAACCCGATATGCCATGAGGCTGGGCAGCACATGGAGATTATCCAACACCCCATGTATTGTGAGCTATAAACCTAGATAAGGGAGCTATGAAATCATGTTGTGACAGATTCCAACCGCATAGTAAATTTAAGGCAAGATACAAACAAGCCACGAAAAAGTTATTCCACATAGAATGTGGAAGAAACTGTGTGGCCTATTTACTGCATTATCATGCCTTAAATTGAGTTGCACATGTGGCTGGTTACTATTTAAGGTGCAATTAATTTGTTAATCACATCTTAAATGTAAGATGTGACAAAGGACTTATTCATATTATGATGGAAGCTATATTAACTTTAGTGCCTATGAAAGTTTTCAGGTTGCCACCTGGAAGTTACAACTCAAATGTAGTCTGAAAAGTTTCCATTAAATAGATCATTATTATCCATGATATGATAGCTTAGGGTGTTATCTGTGGTGATTATTATTATTATTGCTTCTGCTAAAATGCTTTAGTCCTCTTATTCATAGATTTTATAGACATTAGGCCTGGAAGTGACCTTGTAAGATCATCAGGGCAGGAAGTCAGCTAGGCTCAAAGAATTCCAGTAAGACAAGCATCCAAATGTCTCTTAAGTGTCCAGAGTAGGTGCTTGCACCACCTCTGGGCGGAGTTTGTTCCAGGCCTTGGGGGATCAGACAGTAAAGAAGTTTTTTCTTATGTCCAGCTTAAAATGTTTTTTCAGGAGTTTGTGACCATTGGATCTTGTCATCGCTTGGGGTGCTCTGGTGAACGGGCATTCCCTCAGATCCTGATGCACTTATGTACTTATAGGCTGTCATTAAGTCACCTCTAAGCCTGCGCTTCATCATGCTAAAAAGTCCCATAGCTCACAACCTCTCTTCATAAGGCCACTTCTCTTGCCCTCTGATTAAGCTCTCCTATGGACTCTTTCAAGCTTCTCCATGTCCTTCCTAAATTGTGAAGCCCAGAAATGGATGCATATTCCAGCTGCCTCATCAAGGCTGAGTACAGCAGGAGGATAGCATCTTGGGTCTTGCTTGAGATGTATTGGTAAATGCAAGCCAGACTTCTGTTTGTTTTGCCAGCTTCAGTATTGTATTGGTAGCTCATGTTCATCTTGTGGTCAATCATGGCCCCCAAGTCTCTTTTGGTCAAGGTGCTAGCAAGCGTAGTGCTGCCAAGCTTATAAATGCGATGCAGATTTTTATTCCTGAGGTGGAGCACCTTGTATTTCTCTGTATTGAATGCCATCAGATTTCATTCCACCCACCTTGCAAGCCTAATCGAGCTCAGCCTTGATCACCAGCCTATCCTTAAATGTGGAGACTCTTCCCCAAAGTTCACTGATGACACAAAACTTAGTCAGTCTGCTTCTGACATCAGTGCCCAAATTGTTTATGAAGACATTAAAGAGTACAGGTCTGAGACCAGAGCCTTGGGGGACACCACTAATCACTGAGTGCCACATAGATTTGGTTCCATCAAGTACCGCCCTCTGGGATCGACCTTGGAGCCAGTTCCCCAGCCATTGGATTGTCGAGTAGTCGAGCCTGCAGTTGTCCTCATGGAAAAATTGGGCATCATGGGACACCAAGTCAAAGGCTTTTTTAAAGTCCAAATAAATTATATCAACCTGTGGCTTCCAGGCTTCGAATATTCATTCTCGTGCGACCTCGGCCCTGGTGGTAAACGTAAGGTGTCCTACGGGCTCGTGTCATTGACCAAGCAGGTATCTCCCCTCAAGTTGCCTCTCCCATTCTCGCCTGCCATGACTTGTTGTTCTTCAGTAGACGGGATTGGTCGTCGGGTGTGCTTGGTGGCCCGTGGTTCGCCCGGCAGTCATTCATAGGACTCCACCTCCCCTACACCCCAGCCTCATGCCCCGTTGTGTGAGTTGTCCCTCCGTCACCCTTGTCCCCTCTTGGGAATTGTGTCTCATGGCTTGACGTCTGTATGCTCATCACCTATGGCCAAGTTTGCCCGTGTGGGCCTGCCCTTCTGCCTTCCTTGCCTCCATTCCTTCTTTGGGGGAAACACACAAAAAAAAAACCCTCTGAAGCTCTTCCTCTGCCCCGTTTCTCGGGGATACCCCAGCACTTTCTTCCCCCCCCTTTGCACGGGGCAACCAAACAAAACACATCAACAAAACACTAAAGTGATGAGCCTCCTCCTGATGTGGCTACGCCATGTCCCCTTACTATCCCTTTCCCTTTGCTCTAGTTTAGGGATGCTTTACTCCTTGCCCATCACTTCCAGGATTCACTCCCATTCCCCTGTCAACCCGGCTGGGACTGGCAGCGGTACCCGCCCCAACTGTAACCCCCTTGGGGCTCTTCCAGGGTTTTTTCCCTCTGGTGTGGCTCCCTCCTCGCCCTGGTCATCCCAATACTTCCACCTGGGATCTGATCGGACTTTGGGTGCAGCTCTGGCTCTATCTCCGCGTCTAGAGTGTCTGTTGCTCACTCGCCTTCCTGTCCATGCTCCTGATGGGGCTCTCCACCCCGCACTGTCTATGTCTGCCCTCAGCTTCTCGGGCTCTGCGGGTCCCATGGGGAAGATCCTCTTTACTCCCAGATACTCCCAGAGGCAGCTGCAGCTCCCCTTTCTTGCTGCTTTCTTCTTCCTTCTCTGCAGTATCAGCCGCCATTTTTATCTCCACCAGCCGGTGTTTGGGGCTCATGTCACCGGCCAGTCTTAATTGAATGAAGAGGCAGCTGACAAGCCATGTGAGCTCTTCCTTCTGTCCCTGCTGTGCTGTGTCTCCTGTTGCCAGTGAGTATTTCTTGTTACTTCTTTCCCTGGGACAAACCTCTTCCCTTTTGTCTAGGTGATACGTCATCTGGTCATAGAAAGAAATTCAAGTTGGTCAGGCAAGACCTACCCGCAACAAATCCGTGCTGGCTATCTCTAAGAACATTGCCTTCTGTTAGCCTGTCAAGAATTGTTTCTTTGGTATTTTTTTTTCCAAAATATTCCCAGGGATTGGGCCAAACTGATTAGCCTGTAGTTTCCTGGGTCTTCTTTCCTCCCTTTCTTGAAGATGGGCACCACATTGGCCCTCTCCTAATATTCAGGTACTTTGCCTGAGCACCACAAGTTCTCACATATCCTTGCCAGTGGTTGGGCTATGATGTCTGCCAGTTCCTTGAGCACTCTTGGGTGCAACCTATCTGGACGAGCTGATTTGTGGCGGTCCAGCCTCTCAAGATGCTTGACAATGGTGGACATATATTCACCCTCACCCTGGTCATCTTGCATCATGTTAGGCAGGGTGGTCCCTTTGGGCTGGTGAAAAACCAATGCAAAGTAATCACTAAGCAGATTGGCTTTTTCCTTGGTGTTGGTAGTCAGTTGGCCCAGCTGGTTTAAATAGGGGTCTAATGTTGCCCTTATTTTGCTTTTGACTCCCTACATATTTGAAGGAGGACTTTTTATTGTCCTTGATTTGTGTAGCCAGTTAGAGTCCAGTTGCAGTTTGCTTTCCTAGTTCACTACAGTTTGCTTTCCTAGTTTACTCCCTATAGGTGCAGACCAGTGCAGAATACTCCTCCTTAGTGGTGTTTCCTGTCTTCCATCCTTTATAAGCCTCATTTTTATTCCTTTAAATTCTCACAGTTCAAAGACTGTGTTCTACTACTACTCATGCACCATGAACACCATTAAATATATATTTCCAATCAGTTACACCTATGTAAAGTTATTCAAGGCAATGCAGATGTGACTCATTAAATTAATTTCTACAAGTCCTCCTAAACAGCTTTTTATTAACATTCTAATATTTGGTGTTTTTCTTAGTGGCTACTTCCTTATTTTTTCTCTGTCCAAATTACTGTAAATTAAAACAGCAGGCAGGAATGAAAAGGCCTATGCTTAACAGAAGATCCTGCTTATCCTGCAGAACATATTTTGATGACAAAAATTGACAAAGTCTAGACTGAGTTTACTGTCTGTTAGAAAAAAAATATGTATTTGTTCAGATATTCTGAGCATGGCAATATTCAGCAAGCATGGACAAGCATAATACAGCATTCTACATAGGATCATATGTTTGTTTCAAAGAATGCACATAGAAGGAAGAAAGACAAGAGTTCAAGATTTGAACCCTCTGCTTTATCCTCAGCTAGTATGATACCAACTGTGAATTAGAATAAGGTTGAGGAAAAGGTGAAAGCATGAAAATGCTGGAAGTAGTAGCCTGCTGGTTTCAATATATTTGTCATTCTAAACTGGTTTATATTTCTAACTACAATTTTCCCCTCAATGATTAAGGTTCACTCCATCTGATAGAGAATGTACTTCATAAAAGTCTGCATCATGTCACATGTCTTTTGGCATGGTCTGACCCAATGTGACTCCATAGATGTGATATTAATTCACAGTTAGATGTATGGCTTAAATTCTATCCAAGAGTGAGCTAGATTGTAGATCACCTTCAGTATATCTTCAGATGTGCTCATGTGGAATATACTGTTCATAGACCTAAGCATATACAAAAGGAATAGGGATGTAGAGGAAACACACCTGTGTTTGTGTCCTGAAAAGAAGATTGCTTTTCTGTGGATTTAAAAAAAAGGTTTGGGACTACTTGTAGTACATAGTTAGTTTTAAAATGGCTACCACTGTTTGGAATTAATTACCCAAAACATACAAAACTGCATAAAATAGTAATGACCAAAGAGCAATATATTAAAGAGTTACTTGATCAATGTCTGCCCTCTTTCAAGTCTACAACAGAACAACTTTTATGGGCATTAGAAATCTATGGAATTTCAATCTATTTTAACAAAGTCTGGAGACACTTTAGGCTTTTATCATAAATATTATATATGATACTGGTATTTTCTGCTTAGTTTGTACTGCAAAAGATTTACAAGTTATTGCTATTAGATTTTGAACAAAAGCAGTTTTCAAAGGAAAAAAAGGCTCTGACTTTATACTTATTCGTTTCACCTAAGGTGACTGTTACATTTTAAAATGAACTCAAGCAAATCTATGCATTTTATCTTTACTCTGATTATCTCTTATGCTTTCACCAGGACAGAGGAAACAGTCATAGGGTGGGTCTCTTGTGCCACTGCAGAGGGAAGGGGCAATAGCTGTAATAACTACTCACTTCTATTCCTGAAAATTGAAAGGTAAACTTAAGTTTTAGGACTTCGAAATGACTGAAAAGTCTGAGCAGAATTCTAGTTTTAGCTGAACCAGTTCGTCTTTTCCTACCAGCGTCCATTTGTTTTTTTAATGAATCATAGAAGATATGCATCATTACATTGGAAGTCCATGAAAGAATTAAAATTATTCAATGCAGATAGGAGGTAGTTCTAAATTTATGTGTAAGAATATGGAATGCACAGTTACCAAGGCATATGAGAATAGATGTAGCTGGTATACAACAACTTATTCCTGGTTCTCATTCAGGATCATTTGGGCATGTCTACATGTCATTGCATGGAGATGTTGCTACAGCACCGTGCTTTAGTACATCTTTTTGGAAGCACTTAAGCATGGTATGGTATAGATGGTTATGGCACCATGCACACAGTGCATGGTTAGATTTTGCTGCTACATTGCCAAAGTGGCACACTATACTCAGGGAGCATGCTGCTATGGTGACATAGCTGGTGATCATGTGTAGACCCACATGATGGCTATGCAGGCATAGCACACTATATAGTGACAGCATGTCACTACGTCACTATAGGGTGACATGTAGACATACCCCTCATGTTGTTCTTATGGCATAAATTCACTATGAAGCTGCCTTAAGTAATATAGAGCTGAAGCTTAAGAAAAATGCTGCAAAGCCTGAAATAAAAACCGTAAGAACCAACAACATGGAAGAATATGAAGGAAATGGTGGCAGACAGATGACAGTGGAAAAGTAGGTACTCAAGTACTTCATGGATAGCTCCTATACTGACTAACTTCCCAACAATGCAGTATGATGAAATATGGAGTGCTTTGAATATCCCAGTGATTGCTGACACTAAAACAGCCTTCTGGGAGCTGTTGCAGGCCATGATGTATCAGATCTAAAACTACATAAGGAAGTCTGTGCATGCATAGTGGGGTAGGGAGGAGGGAGAGCGGGGGAAGGAGATGTGAAAATGGGGAATGAAGTATGAATTGCCTATCAGGTCAGGGAAAAACATGCCATTTCAAATCCCACCCTGACACGAGAATATCACCTATTAGGAAGAGCTGAGAATAGTCTACTGCCTTTAACTCAAGATTCTGTACACAATAAATATGTGATTAAATTTTAATTTGGACATTAAAAGCTGTAGAAGAATGTTTAGGCTTTAAATTGCCATAATGAATTACTAAGCAGATGAATATAAATTAGTATATTTGTCATTGGCAATATATGATTAGCTTGCTATAGGCTAATCTTGTTGATTGTTTTAAGTACCTAAAATGCTTCACTACTAATTACAAATTTAATATTTTAAAGTGTTTTTCATTAACTGTGGCAACTGCACTTTATTATTTAGGTACTTTTCGTAGGTACTATTACACAAAAATATTAAATGTTTAAACAGTATTTAAAGCTGGCTTCTTTGCAATATTCCCCAGTCTAACTTCAAGGAATATGGTAAACAGCATCACTCAGTCAAATACCATGCAGCAGGACCAGAAATTCTATTTACTAGATTGTGAGCTCTTTGGGGCCTGGTCTGTGGCAATGTCTTTGTTGGATAATGCAGTGCTGTTTAGAGACATCCTGCTGAGTAGAAAGATCAGTAAGTTAATATAGCAAGTACTACTTCAAATACTTCTTCCAGTACCTGGCCTAGATTGGATCTCCATATCCAGCATTGTTCTATGCAGCAGAACCATGCTTTTCATTTTTTATTTGTCTGTAAAGAGCCTAACACAATAGAGCATCAAGTCCCAGTTGCAGCCTCTGGGCACTACCAAAATACAACAATAATGACAAATAAAACTACATGAAATGAAGATGACTCATACAATCTTTAGAGCAAAGATCAACAAGGTACAGTTCTTCAGATACTAAATGAATGGCTAACTTTGGCTTCATTAATTTGGAATTTTCGTTGCCAGATCTGTACACTTACTCACTTTCCATAGTGGATTTTTAGCTAAAATACGCAATCAGTAGAAAGTCAGCAGTTTTACTAAACTGCTAGATTTCATCAAATACTGATTTTCAGGCATAGAGACAGAAGTAGGAATAAGATTCACAAGGACATCTCACAAGTATGTGACCAAGTATTAGCTAGTGTTTAATGCTCTAGCTAGTGCTCAATGGACACAATAGCAGAGCTGAGCTATCTTCACAGGGTATGGGAATATCTAAAGAGACTACTCCCACCCCCTAGCCCTTCAGTACTGGTTACTGGCAGGAAGAGGTACTAACTTAGAGATTCAAATCTGATCCAGTGTGTCAGTTTCAATGCAATTATGCTTCTAAACATCTAAAAGATAGCCATGTGAAAACCCTAGAGAAATCATAAATGGAAGGATATCAGATAGGCAAAAATTAAGGGAGCATGGAATCATAGAAAAATCAGGCTGAAAGGCAACTCAGGTCATTTGGTCCAAACCCTTGCTCAGGGAAGGATCAGCTCTGTCTAAAGCATTCCAAACAAGTGTTTTTCTAATATGCTTTTAAATGGGCTGAGGAATCTCCATCCTTAACCTAGGTGATCTACTCCACTACTCAGCCAAACTACATTTCTGGTACTGCTCATGTTCATATACAACGCAGATGGGAGCAGCAAAGAAATTAAGTCAAACGGATCATAATAAATTGAAGAACCTGGAAAAAGGCAACAAAATAAAATTCAATCATTTCTTCTCTATATGTGGTACCTTCATGTTTGAAGAAACAAGTGCACAAATATGGAATGAAGTATAACATGCTTGAAATTAGCATATACAATGGAGGGGGGTGGGGAACGCAAAAAACCCAAAACTTTCTCCTCCCTTGCCAGACAAAACAGATGTAGAACAATGCAGTCAGATCACAGCAAAGCAGATTCAGAACTAATCCTAGATGCAGTGGTATAACTGGGGAAGGCAGGGTGGAGCACCAACTTTGTGGGGGGAGAGGAGGAGAGAAAAGGGGGAAGGAGTGGCTGCTGCCATCAGTTACATGTTTATGACCATAAACTGTAAGTCACAGCTTCCTCTTTGTCCTAGCAACCTGGCCACAACCCTCCACTGCTGCCTAGGAGAAGCTTAACCGAAAGAACAGTAGGATAAGGGAACAACCCAACTAAGAAAGTTATGTCACCTTCACAGAGGTTTCCAAGAAGAGGAGGAATAGGTATACACCAGAAATAGTTTAGGAGTCACAAATGTAAAATCTGTGTAGTGGGGTTAGACAATCTTCAAGATCCCTTTCAATATGACAAATCCTGGGACCCCTCATACCAATGCTGTCTCAGGTAAAAAACTGGGATACAGGAAAAGGGACTGATCTCCCAGAAGTCATCTTCTGTGTTTGAAGTCAGTTCCTCAGCCCCAATAGTTTAGCTTCTGCTCAATCCTTCAATGGCAGCTTCTGCTATTTCAGGCTTTAGTACACAAAGGAGCATCAAACCACTTCATCAACTTAGCCTGAATTAAATCGATTTTTACCGCGAATAAAAAAGTTGGTTACTATTAACACCTTCCAGAAACAGAATGTCTTCTTACCCATGTTAAAAACTATGTAAAAAATTAATAGGATCTAGGTCAGAGGATGCACTGTTGATACTCCTTAGCCCCAGCCTAGCATGTACACATTGAGGGACATGGTGTATGCTGCCATGTTGCTGGACAGGGCTCACCTCCTTCTTCCAGGAAGGGCAATCATGGAAACAAATGTAAAACACATACCCCATTTTCTTGATCTTCTATAATTGTATCCAGTTACTGTAGAATTAAGGTAAGTTTCTGAAATACATCTTTCGATATACGAGTCACCCACACTCTTGATGACAGATTATTTTTTTATATATATATATACACACAACTCAATTCTGTGCACACATTATAACTTCTTGAATTTGAGTCACAAATGCAAGCTGAAAATAAAACTCTGAATTAAGTCAAAAGAAAAGCTTGTACTGTACTTTTCTCAAAGGGTTTTTATGGTACTCTTGTAACTATTTTGGATGCTAGCAGTGAAAGAACCCCTGAAAGCTCCCTCTTTTATAAATCTTATACATTTTTTAACAGCAAATGAGAACAGAAAAGTCCTGAGAGGGCAAATCCAGCAGCACTGAAGGGAAGTGAGGACAGGAGATATATATATATAAAGATGAGATAGAGGTGCTGAATGCTAAAAGAAGTTTCCTTCATAACTCAGTCACACAGTGTTCCTCTAATCCTCAGACTGTCAACTCAAAAATAAACATCATTACAGAGAGAAGCCTCTCTTCAGCATGCCCTGTAAATGTGCCTTTCTTTCAAAAAAGGCAGAGGACCCCTGAATATGGTGAATGAAGGCTTATTTAGTGCTATACTAAATTTACCTCTTGCCAGCTAGAGATCAGAGAAATAGTATGAATAAACTAAAAATTGAAGCAAATCTCTGAAAAGAACTTAAACTTGATCTTTTTGCCGTTCCAAAATGCTACCCATACCCTCTATCATCGTTATGGTTTTGAGTTTTCAGATACTTCTACAGCCAGGCTACGGCCAGGATAAAATGCCTGAAACAAGGATGCAGTGATGTACCTTGGCTAAGAGTGTCACAATCTCTCTGTGCAACATAAAGAATGTGAAGGAACTATATGGATACAATGGGCAAAACTAAACACACAAAGCTTAGGTACCTCATGCTTTGGTAAAGTTCTGGTGACGTCTAACAGATTCACAACTTCATATAAAAAGAGTACTACCTGGTCCCTTTAGCCTACACCTTATTTTCAAGGATCAAAGCAGCAAGTGAGAGAACTTTCTAGTTATAAAAGAAGAGATAGAACATAACAGAAAAATCTCTTGGGCTAGATAGGTGAACAAACACAGCATGCTAGACTGCTAAAATAGAATACCTTATTTACTGGAATTTTTTTAGTAATTGATTTACTGAATGGACAAGTCTGATGGACAAGGTCCACCTTCCCCCATCCCCGAATCAGAAAGGTAAAAAATCTCTTCATCTTATATTGGCATACAAGGAAACCTCATTAAATGCACTGTCTATTATTAAACTGTTGCCAGACACAGCATGTACCCACTAATGGAATCCAGCTATGAAGTTGATTGAATGCAGCCCACACTAAGCACGCTTGTAAAACATGTGGCCTTAACTGGGCAACCATATGGATGGAAACCGTGCATGCATGTCCTTCCCTTAAAAAAAATGGATAGGTGTTCCCTCTGCAAGAAACTGGCACCAGGCCTGGAAGTACTGCAATACTAGGCCAGCACCAGGAGGACAAGAGCCACCCCTGACACCCTCCCCTTGGTGCCAAAAATGTTAAAAGCTCAAGATGACAAAGTTCAAGGCACAGGCACTGGTCAGGGCTGATCCAGATGTAGCCATGCCTATGTTCTACTCTGGGCATTTTCCCATGCTTCTGAGCAGGTTCTCTCCACTGCACCCCCACCTCCCCCCACCACCTGCTACATGTGTCAGTGTGTTTTAAGTCTCCCCCAGAGGCATTTTGTGTTGGCTGCAGCCAGGACTGAGGACTTTGACTTAGGTGTGCCAAGGTTCCTGCTAGGACCAAAGCCAAAAGTTCTAATCTACAGGGTCTTACTCCTCTCTTTAGGACCAAATTGACTGCCATAATTGGGGTCAAGAAGGAATTTTACCCCATGGTCAGATTGGTATGGACTGTGGGGGTTTTGTCTTCCTCTGTGGCAGGGAGTATGGCCTTCTACCTGGGATCTCTTGAGCATATATTGACAACATTTCACAGAAGCAGAACATTGGCTGCCATGGGTCCCCTGCTTTACCTGTGGCAAGATAGGGTATGAGGTCTGTGTTGTGTCAGGGTTGTTAGTAGTGTAATATGCAATCCATAATCTAAACTGTATATGATGGTTTTGATAGGGATGATCCTGCCTCAGGCAGGGGATGGGAATAGATGATATCTGGAGGCCCCTTGCAACTCCTACTTCTCATGATTCATTAGTTATATTCTTCTAATTCCTGTTAGCATCAACATTTAGAAAGTAATCTGTAGATCTACTGCTGATTTTGATACTTTTGTGCATAATTTTACATTTCAGATGAGTCTTATGACTAGATCAGTGGTGCTCAACCTTGTGTCCCTGTGGGCAGGATACACAGTGCCCTGTCCATCTGCAAACCAGGTCCAGCTAGTGGTCCTGATCCAGCACCCATGGTGGGTGTAGCAGGCGCCATCCAGACACAAAGAGGAAGGCAAGGGGGGAGCTCAGTCCCAATCGAACCCCACAGGAGGAGTGGCTATGCCTCAGTCCCAAGCCAACTTCATAGCAGTGGAGACGGGGGAAGAAAAGGGGCATGGCCCGCCTGAACCCACCCAGAGGGAGAGGGGAAGAAAAGAAAAAGTCTGGCCTTGCTCCAATCCTGATGCAGAAAGGGGCACAGCCAGGCTATGACCAACCATGCGTGGTTTAAGAATTTGGCAGAGGGGAAGGAAATGGGTAGTGGAGAAGCAGTGGTCAGTCTTCTGACCTGAGGGGGAGCCCTGTGGGCCTGATTCCAAGGCTACACAGGCTGAAATTGCTCATGGGCCAGATGTTGAGCACCTGTGCTCAAGATGGATGAAACCAAGAATGATAAACACTGGCAAAAATAAAATTAGAAATAAAACCAAATTATAAAAAATACACACGCACCAATGAATTTGCTTGAAATACAACACGGTAGCAAGGTTGGACTGGAATTTTAGGACCCTGTTCAGAACTTCATCCCTCATCCTTGCTGGTTTCCCTATAGACATAGAAGAATCATGTCCATAATTTAATTTCTAAGTAGTCTTAACCACACAGCTTTTGAGAATATTAATAAAAAACAAAACCAACCAGATACCAACACACTAATTTTAATACAATTATAGTTCATTCTGAATAGGACAAAACTAATAAATGCACGTCTTTATTACACATGTGGGATGCACTTTTAAAAAGGCTTTGTTAAAATGAAAAAAAAAATGTATAACCTCCCCCCCACTAATAATGGACATGCCGGTATCTATTGCATAACCAAGGGTGTTCTTGCATTTGTTAGAAAAAATATTTAAACTTTACTTGGTGCTGCTTTTTCACCCCAAAACTGCTCCTTTTTTTTTTCCAGTTGAGAGCCTCTCTGTTATGCTTTAAATGGCCTTGTTCTTTTACTCTGGGTAGCTTCAATAGAAGAGACAAGATTGCTTAAAACACTTAACACTACAAGGAAAGGCAACTAATTACGGTACTCCTAGACTCTCTGCACATAGCCTGATTTCTGTTAGAAAAAGAGGTGAGACAAATCACCAAGCCCCTGTCATCTTCCATGGCACTTATGAATCCAGATGTCTGGATTCATTTTTATTGCGGTATATTCTGCTGCTAAGTGTCCTCCCCAACTTCATCTCGAGAGTTCTGTGGGCTCTGTTATCTGCGGAGAAAAAGGAGCCATTTTGTCCAGACACAGCGCGCTCTCAGAATGTCTTTATACTTTGTTACATTTTCCTGTTCCTCTAACTGTTATTAAAATTATATTACAAAAAATAATTTATTTAAGTGACCTCAAAAGTATAGAAGAGGAACAATTTCTTCTCGAGAAGGACCACACTTGGGTTCTTCAGGGGAGATCAATATCATAGGTTGATAAAGAAAAACAGCAGTATTCTAGGAACATCTTACCCATACTATAATACAAGGTACATACTTTAAAGCTTCATGTTTCACTCCAATAAATTATTAATTTCGAAAAATAATTTTGAAATGCAACTTTTCTTATTAACACCTCTGTTGAAGAAACAGGTCAATGTGCTTGAAATTCATTAGTTAAATATTTGGAATATTATGTATTCACAAATACTTCAAATTGCTTATGCTTCCCACATTTCCACTAGATTGGGCACCAGATGCATTTCTGTCGAAATAGTTCAATATTCAATTAATAATTAATTATAAATGGATTAAATAAACAGCTAATGATTATGTCTGACAATTCTATTTGCAAACAGAATAAAGCGGGACTCTATACAAACAAACAAACAAACAAACAAACAAACAAACAACCCACACTTAAATCTAGGCCCTTAAAGGTCTATTAGTAGTAGAGAATGTGCAAGGATGATGGAATATTATCATCAAAATATGCTGCAAGATATGACAAGATAGTAAACATTAAGGATCAGAAGTGTTTTACTTGAACTTTCCATCAGTGTTCCTTTCATTATTTTTATTCTCCGCTTAGCTTAAAAAAAAAGAAAAAAAAATCAATATATTCAAATAGTGCTCTTGTAATTGAGGGCTACTGCAAAAGCAGTCTTCAAAAGAGATGTAACTGGAAATCAATACTTAAGGGGATTTAAGCCAAGAGCAATGTAGGATGTCACTGTCAAACAAGGTGCCTTTCTCCTGATTGGTGGACTGTGGTGGGGAGAAGAAGCTTTAGTGTCCCCTTTTAAAGTCCAAAAATTAGCAATGTCACTTTGTTCAGAATGAGATTAAATATAACTTTCATTCATTACTCTGTTCTCTGGGTTAAAGATCCCTTGCTCATACATTTTCTTTTAAGTCTACAATCAAAGATATTATAGCCATATTTTCTCTTTCTTGCTATAGTCAAGTGAATGTTCAAGCAGAATATATGGCATCACAGTCACAATTAAACATCCCTAGCTAGATACTCAGAGTGCAAACAAAAGTGCACCTCCCTACTGTAACTGAGGGAGCTTTGCAGGAAGCGTTCTGAGTTACAATGATCCCTTAGACCAAACAGAAGTTCACTGTTGGTTCTAGATGGGAGGGGAATTTAACTACTAGTGGCAAGCCTGTAGCCAGTGTCCCCTAGCAATGGCCCCTCCTCTCTCCCAGCCTGCTCCTGTTTCAGAATGGGAGGGGAGAAAGGGAGCAGAGGGAGCTTATTTTAAGGGTTCCCCAGCCCATGATGGAGGGTGGATTGTGTGAATTGGAGCCCTGCCACCTTGGAGAGGCTCCAATACACCTACCCCACCGTGCAGTGGGGGCCAACAAAACCCCAGTCTGAACTCCCTCTGCTCCCTTTCTCCCCTCTCATTCTGAAAAACAGCTCAAGCCTGGGAGGCAGTGCAGACACAAGATACAGAAGACACTCTGCTTTGAAGTGTCATCACCTGAACAATCATGGCTCAGATTTTCACCCAGTCAGCCATTTTAGGAGCAGTCTGCAGCTGCGCACTTGTGTTTGATTATGGCTATAGACTGCTTTGTGTGGCCAGATCAGGCAAAAATTGTCAATTGTCTGTGCCCTTGGATATCTGCTTTTGGGTGCAATCTCAAAATTCTTCAATTCATCCAACAACTAATTTTTAGGCACACACTCAGGGCACTGAACCTATCTAATGTTACCTCTTGAGTTTCTATCTTCAGGTACAGATAACATTTGAAGTAAAAGAGATTGTGATTTTGCAAAGACCCTCACCAATCAATCTATAGACACCATAAAATAGAGATGTAGGAAAAATGCACATAGAATTCTCTGCTTAGTTTCCTCAATTACTCTGCCCAAATATTCCAAAATTGTCTTTAGTGAATCCCTTTCTTCATAGCTCTTCTTTTGGAACTTGGAGGTTCTCTCTTCCTCTTTTTGCTGATTTTATAATAAAAGTAGCCTACTCCAAATACTTTCACCTTTGATTTTCTCCTTTGCCTCTAGTTTCTTGTTTTGTTTTAAATGTTTGACATGATATGCATTTTGATCTTCTGTATGAGTATTCACCACTCTACCCTCTTACCTTTGGATAAGTGTAGTCAAACTACCTTTAAACATATTCAGGAAGCTTTTAGCATACCTTTGGTCACGCCACATCACAGTCAATCCAGGAACTACTTTAGTTTATCTTGTAAATTCCTTCCAAAGATGGTGGCTGCATAACAGGAATGGTGTCAGTCCATGCCTGGCTAACAGAGACATGCTGTGATAAATTTGATCCAGTACTGAGCTTAAAAAACAGGCTTAAAATGGAAATACATTTTCATAGATTTTTATAGACATTTGGGCTGGAAGGGACCCTGAAGGCTCGCTGAGTCCAGCCACCTGCCTCAGGGGCAGGAAGTAAGCAGGGATCATAAGATCCCAGCAAGATAAGCATCCAAATGCATCTTGAAGGTGTTCAAAGTGGGTGCTTGAACCGCCTCCAATGGCAGTCTATTCCAAACCTTGGGGGCTTGGACAGTGAAGATGTTCTTTCTTATGCCCAGCCTGACAGTGGAGTTTGTGACCGTTTGATCTTGTCATCCCTTGGGGGGCTCTGGTGAACAGATGTTCCCCCAGATCCTGATGAGCACCCCTGATAAACTTATAGGTGGCCACCAGATCACCCCTGAGCCTGCGCTTTTCCAGGATGAATAGCCCCATGTCTCTCAGCCTTTCATTCTAATGTCTGTTTTCCTGACCTTCGATCATGCACGTGGCTCTCCTCTGCACCCTCTCAAGCTTCTCCACATCCTTTTTGAATTACAGAGCCCAAAACTGGACACAGTACTCCAGCTGTGGCCTCACCAAAGCTGAGTACAGCAGGAGAATGACATCCCAGGATCTGCTTGAGAAGTATCTATGGATACAAGCCAGCACTTTGCTCACTTTACTAGCCACAGCATCACACTGAAGGCGCATGTTCATCTTGTGGTCAACCATGACCCGAGTCCCTTTCATCTGTAGTACTAACCAACATAGCACTACCAAGCCTATAAGCACCGTACAGGTTTTTCTTCCCAAGGTGGAGAACCTTGCACTTTTCGGTATCGAACACCATCGGGTTCTCGTCCGCTCATTTCATGAGTTTGTCTAGATCTGCCTAGATCACCCTCCTATCCTCAGGTGTGGATGCTTTACCCCAGAGTTTGGTGTCATTGGCGAACTTGGCAAGTCCATTTCTGACACCAATGTCCACTTCACTGATGAAGATGTTAAGCAGTATAGGCCCTAAGACAGAGCCTTGTGGGACACCACTGGTCACAGGGCACCAAGATGATTTGCTCTCATCAACCACCACCCCCTGGGTCCTACCACAGAGCCAGTTCCCCAGCCAGCAGATCGTGGTGATGTCAAGGCCTCAGTTGGCCAGTTTAGCCAAGAGGTGATCA
Organism: Crocodylus porosus; assembly: GCF_001723895.1. Classification (NCBI taxonomy): domain Eukaryota; kingdom Metazoa; phylum Chordata; order Crocodylia; family Crocodylidae; genus Crocodylus; species Crocodylus porosus. The sequence continues at coordinate 802,151 of NW_017728913.1, forward strand.
TGGAATACCAGATCAAAGGCTTTTTTAAAGGTGAGGTATACAACGGCGATCTCTCCCCTCTCGTCCAGGTGTTACATCACCTGGTCATAAAAGGAAATGAGGTTGAAGCTGCACTTCTCTTGTATGACAAAAATAGGCATTTGTTTCTAGCAGGGGAAGTTTGAGAAATTTCCATCTCTACGAATCTTTCAGCAGAAGATGCATACAGACATTCAGCCTGCAGGCACCCCCTTTCCCCTGCTCTCTGTGCTTTCACTAGACCAGGATGGAGGAAGGTGTGGGGATCAGTGACTGCTCCACACCTCCCAGTTTCTCCTCGCATCTGTTGAACAGATGGAAAACAGCCTGGTGCCAGTTTGGGGAAGAGAAAAAGAGCACCAGCAGCCACTCCTCTTTCATCCTGGACTGGAGCAATGTGGCACAGCCCCTCACCCACTCCTTATACCAAGGACTCTTGTCTGAGGGTTGGGGTGGGAGCAAGGAGCAACTGTTCTTTTGCTTTGTTTCCAATGGCTAGTCATCAACGGAGGAGAAGCATAGCAATGCCTCCACCTGCCCCTCGACCAGGGACCTAGATTTGGGGACATGATAGAAGGACTACCCAACCACTCTAGGCTATCCCAGACCAATCCAGAAAGAGACTACAGAAGCGAGGCAATGCCTCCCTTCCTGTTCCTCTGACTACATAGCCCCCCCACCCCTCGCCATCTGCAAAAGTGCAAGAAGCCCATTTGGTTCACTTCTCACCTGAACTAGGATGGGCAGGGAGTGTATAAGCATTCCTTATGGCAGGAGAGTTTCTTTATCCTGGAAAAGGGTATGTTTGCCTTCGGAGAAATTTATTAAACACTTGTATGCAGCAATTCTCCCAATAGAAACATAACACCCATATGTGGCCATAACTGTGGAAAAATTAACATTTTATTACAATGAAAGCATTCACCATTAAGCAAAAGATCTGCTCTAAAAATAAATTATCAATTAATAAACACATTAAACTCCAACACACAGCGTTTGTTTTGGATATTGATTTAAGTTAATGTTTCCAGCACCACTAAAATGTTAATTTAAAGAACAATGCATGAAAAAGAGACAGAAATGTTACATGACTCATTAAGTGACTTAAAAATTATTTTCAAACTGATGATGCAAGACTGTTATGAGAGTTTTGACTATATAGGTTTTACAATTGTCCATATGACATTGTACGTCCATTTTTCTGATCTGTTTGCTAACTACTGAGATGTCAGCTCTTCTCCATCCCAGCTTCCCCATTAAGCATTAACTTTGTAAGGTAAGCATTGAATGTAACATAAAAGGTACTGATTTTCTGTTCGTTATGCTGGTATGTCAGCTTTGCCTTTTACCCCAGCCCCCACTCTCCCTTAAGAATTCCCATCTCATCATTAAACAAGGCCTTTAAAAACGATGGTACATTTACAATGCCTTAAAAAATAAGCAGCAAGTCAGTTTTAACTGTAATGCTCTTAAGATCCAATTTAAGTATACCCAGCTAGTCCCTTTGAGACTGTTCTAAAGAATTAGCCTTCTCCTTGTCTTTTCTCTTCCTAATGGAAGCTTCTAGCAAGCTTTGATGAAATGTGTATGGAGTAATATACCACAGATTTGAAGCTTGCACTGACAATTCAAGCCAGTCCATAGCCCTTTGTGAATTCACTCAATAGGGCCTTCAAGTGCACTGCCAAAAATTAATTCACTGGTCATTGCCTGTTCACAAACTGTTAAGCACTGCCAGACAGGTCAAGGAAGAGATTAGTCCTCTGGAGCAAGAAGGCTGAAGATGAAAGGTGGAAAGGGGGATTTTTATTGAAAAGCAAAGGACATACTTTTAAAGAAATGCATGTTGTTAGACATGTAATCTTAATTTGAAGTAATCATGCCACTAACAAAATTGGTTCTCTAATCAATGACAGTATTGGTGAGGTGAAGCTGTCATGCACATGTGAAATTATGGGAAGGAGGATGGATAGTCTTTCTTGGGGAGTTTCCCATATCCAAGATGATATTATCATGGTTCTCACACTAGAAGGTAAACTACAACGGCACAGTTTGAACCACTGAAAATCTTGTTAAGCTACCGTAGAGGTTTGTGCTGCATAGGTGAGACGCAGTATCTCCTCAATTTCTTTCTACACTTGATTTAACCCTACAAGAGGCCAAGAAACAATAAAAATCACACAGGTTCTACTACTGGAGGATCTGTGCACTTGCAGGTGAGGGGACAGAATATGGGGAACAAGTGACCAGCTGAACTGATTCTGGAACTTAAGGGCATGGAAATGTCTTTGGCCTATTATATCAAAATGCTTTAAATATTACAGATACCTAGAATAGTCATAAGGGGCTACTTTATAGCAACTCTGTGCACTGGTTGGGGGCTATCTAACAAAGGACCAAATCAGAAGTGAAGAGAATAACCCGATATTGGGATTCAGTCATTCACTCCAAGAACTTCACAAATTCAACTGTGGCATCTGTGAAGTCATAAAGGAGAAATGAATGCATCTCTGCCTATTCACCAGCTAGACTCAATTAATCAAGTCTGCCAGAACATCATAATTACTGTACTCCAACAGACTCCAGCATCACATGCACTGGCATCCCCAGGCTGAAAAATGATGGTGGGGGCACTTTAATTAAAGCTTGTTCTATCAGCAGGGACTCAGATACACATGACGCTCTAGGTGCATTAATTATGTGGCTCTTGGAGCCATATTAATTAAAGTGCTAGCCCCCCCCCCAGCACATCTCTAAAAAATGCCCAAAGGGACTACAATTAAACGCTATCCTTCATGAAGCAGGATGCAGGTCCCTACCATGGAACTATAATACATTCAAATAAAAGTGAAGTTAACTAAGCAAGTAAAACACATTCTTGCCTTTCTAAAGGTACAGCACCTATATTCTACAATCCTTTCAAAACTTAGCCTGCCTAAGTCTTATTTTTAAACATACCCATACTTTATTTCATATTCTACAGGGTCCCTACTCCAGTACTGGAGGGAGTTTTGAACAGGTGTCCCACGTAGTGTGAAGTCCAGGCCACCGCTAACAGGTTTTTGTCCGGGGTATAGGTGAAAAGGAAAAATAACTTCAGGTTACATGTCAAGAGCCTTTGTTGCTGAGAAAGATAACAAATCTCACAACAAGTGTCCAAATAAGAGCAAGGAGCACATGACCCAACTGACTCTTGTGAAGATTACAGATTAAGTAACAAATGCCGCTTGATTCACCTCACCATTAAGTTATATCGCTTAATGCTATAACAAGTAGCATTGCTTAAGATTATGACAGCTAAAACATGCTTTTTAAAAATTAATAGTGTTCCCAAGTACGGGCAGAAGATCTTTCTAAAAAGCTACGGTGGGAACAGCACCACAGTAGCAGATAGCAAAGGACTTCTGTAGATTATTTCACATTTTCCAGAAGAGTCTGCAACAGCCAGTTGGGAAGGCACCATATTTCATTTTCTAGCCTCTGGCTAAGTACAAATTGTGTGTGCAAGAGTGGTTTTGAGGCCTTTTTTGAACAGGAATAACAATATTATTGTCCTTTTACAATTGTCTTTAAAACACGCATCATTTAGCTTAGGTGGCCTTGTAAAATAAGAATGATTTCACAGGATGAAAGAAGGTTTGCATTACAAACTTACTGTGCCAGGCAACCACACCCTCAAATAAATTCTGCATCTTTGTTAGTGTTACTTCCTGAATTGTATACCTTCTTTCCATGCCTGTTATTAGAAGTTGGCAGGAAGCAGATTCCCCTATTTAACAAGATTGGCTAGAGACCCTGCTTTCTTTCTTTTGGGGTTGGGGGGTGGGAAGAGGCAGTATAGGCAGTGACCTTTTTCATAACTGTATTTAATAATTGGATCAGAGAACAGATTATTGTGACTAATAGAAAGTTTACAGGATTATCACGGAAGCAAAAGAAAAAGTAAGAATATGCTGACAGAGTCAGAGGTCTTATTTATAAAAGTCATCCAAATAGGCAACACACATCATTTAGCTTAGGTGACTAGCCAAAGAAAATGATGTATGCAAATATTCATTAAAATGAATAACTAGAAACAAGCCATATGGAGTATATAAAAAAAATGGTTAATGTGATTAACTGAGAAGTCTATTCAAAGATCATTTAAAGCAGAAACAAAAGCCAAATCCAAATAAGATTATTATTCACTGTCAGTAGCCCTAGACCTAGAGATATGATGCACCATGTTTTAATAGTGGGAGAAGAGCACTCGGAAGACAGTATTCTAATGCAGACATCTGAAGGGTGAGGTAATGGAGTATTCAATGCTAATAGGGCTTGCAAATTCTGAAGTGTTATCACATTATTATCATAGTGAAGGATGAGAAAATGAGAATTTGCATTCCACATATATAATCTGAAGTGATCTTGAGTTTCAGATTGTATATGACCTTTCCCATGTTAAGTCGTCATTAAGAGAGGTCTGGTGTAGGTGTGCAGAAATAGCCAACTATCTGATCCACTTTTATCATCATATCCAAGCACTTCAAAAATTATAGAAAGTCAAGGTTGAGATTTTGTTCCCCCCCAACCTCCCAGCTACTGGTCTAGATGGGTATTGCTGCTTTATCTGCTGACTTTGCTATTCTGTCCAGAGATACTTCTTAATGTAGCACAGATAAAAAAATGGGCCTTTAAACTGGCGTAGTATAAAGATTTATCAGTATTAATATACTGTGCTTCTGATAAGAAAATGAAAGAGGACAACAGTATATTACCTTTTTGGATTATTATAAATTATTATGGCTCCAAGGTGAGTATATTTAAAAATCTAAAAACACCACTGTTTACATTGCTGAATTCTGCATAGATCTGGTTTGTTTACTAGTATTAGCCAAGACATGACATCAGCCATGAACTTTGAGGATAAGAGCTGCTGAAGTTATGCCTTAAATGACTAGGTAGAATTTATTATAGCAATTTAAATAAACAGTGAGGAAGAGTCATCATTTTTTCCCCTTAAATAAGCAAGAGATGATGTTTCCCATTTGTAAGAGTAAAAGTTCAACCAGTTATAGCTGCAGCAATAAATCTCTGAAATGTCAATCATTTGGAAAGCATACTATTAGCTTTATAACAAAAAGTCAATCACTTGAATGTAAGCCATTGATTTAATGTCTGATTTCAGAGGCGCCATCTATTTAAATAGCTGATAAATCATATCCATGTACAATAACTTCAGCAGATGTTTTTTTAGAATACAGCCAAGCACCTTGTAAATTACCAGGTGGAGCAACCATCATCAACCAGTTGTTGCACTGAGAGATTTCAGGAAACATTAACCCTTCCCATTTACATCGGCATTTACTTTGACCTCCATCTTTTAATTAATTGCATTTTAACCGATCAGATATTGGAGGTCTTCATAGTATCATAGTTAGTCTGGTCAGAAGGGACCTGAGGAGATCATCAAGTCCAACTTCTTTGTTACAGGTCAATGTCAACTGTCCTTAAATAATTTCTGTGTTATGTTTCTACCTACTTATTACAGATTTTGTGTGCAGTATATAAAGATCAAACAACAGTTGCTGGGAGGAACTATGGCAACTCCATGCTATGGGAGGCTGCTCTATTTTATGCCAATTATTAGCTTGGTAGGCAGAAAAGCCCAAACCAAGGAGTTGTAGGGAAATAGTCTGATGTCATGTTTCAAAAAACCCCACTCAGTTGTACACATCTCATGCACAGTGTACAGCTCAGCTTAGATGAAGAATGAGTCTCTCTCTTTCTGTCTGGTCAGTAGAAAGGATCTGTATTTGGACCTAAAACGCTTTCCACCTTTTAACCCTAAGTGATATGTTTGTGGGTTTAAAAATGGATTGAATATACATTTAGACTCATTTATTAAAAGATGCTTTTTTCCCATTTTGCATTGCATCAATTTGTTTTTGGTGGAAGCCCCAAGTTACTCATATCAGACCTGAAGAAGTGAATGAGAACATATTATTTTCCCATAGTTTCACAAGCTTGTCAATGAACACACTTAGGAAAGCCTTGACATAATTCAAGACAGGGATTTCTATGCAAGACTATAATCAAGATCTCTAGGAAAAGAATAAATTAATTAGCTACTCTAAAGATAGTTATTTAACAATTATCTATTAATGCCATGTACCACAAACAATGGCCGTATTCAATCTAATCCAACCTCAGAGCAAGACTCAGGATGTCATCTTCCCGCTGTACTCAGCCTTGGTGAGGCTGCAGCTGGAGTACTTCATCCAATTCTGGGTTCCACAATTTAGGAAGGACATGGAGAATCTTGCAAAAAGTCCAGAGGAGAGCCGAGTGCATGATCAGAGGTCATGAGAACAGGTTGGACATAAGGAAAAACTTCTTTACTGTCTGAGCCCCCAAGGCCTGGAACAGACAGCCCCAGAGGTGATGCAAGCACCTATTCTTGACACTTTCAAGAAACATTTGGATGTTTACCTTGCTGGGATCCTTTGACCCCAGCTGACTTCCTGCCCCTTGGGCATGGGGCTGAACCCGATGATCTTACGAGGTCGCTTCCAGCCTTAATGTCTATGAAATCTATTGTAGGCTTGATTTTACAAAACAAATCTGAATGAGGTTCCCCATATGTATCAACATAATTGTCCTTACAATATTAAAAGCACAAATTATGTCACTGATTGCGATCAGCAATCACAATAATATGTTTAAATGGAACACCAACACGTGTTTTATGTGCACACACCATTTTTGAATCACCTTCATTAAAGTTCCATTTTCAAATTCAGATCAGTAAATCAATTGCAGCTTTAAAAAGAAATCCATGTTTTTAGATTTGAGTACATAGGACCACCATTTTAACAACATTTTCACTGGCTTGACAAACATTTAACCAGAGTGAGGGTTAATTTAAGACCAATTAAAAACAACCAACACACAAAACAATCCAAAACAGGCTTCAAAAGATACTTTACTTAGAAAGATGGTCACAGGAGTGCCCTTTTCCTCCTTTTTATACATGTGTCCAATTATAGTTTACATCCAAACACATTAATTAGACGGGTGACTGACAGCCCTTGGGGAAAACCAATTTATTTGTAAATAAAAACCTCTGGCTTGATTGCAATCAGTCCTTGAGAGGTATGCAAGACGATATCACCCTTAACTATTCCTCTGTAACCTCTGTAAGCATGATCTATCCTTTGCCTTCCCCTTATAATAAAGGCACATGGAAGACAAAAAGCAATGGTTTACTTCCCCACACATCAGCCCCTGCAGCTGGACTGTCAAGGAAACACTCAGTTAAATTCTTAAATGTGTCACAAAATAGCAATATGCTGTCACAGTTGTGCTGAATGCCATTCTAAGTACCATGTGCATTGACAGTTTAGCAACAATTCTGCACTTCTTATATTTAGGTATGTGGGTTTTTCTTTGATTTAGTTTTGTTTTTCTACATGGTGACATGTCATGATGAGTGTATGTTTCTCCATCCATAAAGTGAAATCACTGACAAATCCAGATGTCAGGTTACTCTTGATACATCAGAGTAAATATTGGTTTCCATGGCACCAAGATGTGCTGGGAGTTCTCTTTTGTTTTAAATGCTCAAGGGATTTTATAAAATCATTTTCTGTGGCAAGAAAAAGATTACTACACATATTTAACTGTCATAAGATAAATGCAGTGATAACCAATGGCAATCTAAACATCAAAGCAAACAATGATCTTGTTTATTTTTAATAGAAACCATTCTGAAAGCCATTGGTTTACTTCAAAATAATCTCACTCTCTATCATAAACTAACAGCAGGGAAGTCTAATAAAAGAAAGAGTCCCTCCAGAGGGAACTGGAAAAAAAGTGGGCTTTTTATGCATTGTTAGGGGAGGTCAGCACAGCACAGAATGTACTTTCAGAAGCCTTTTGGGAATTTAGTCCCCAGCAGTAAATAACGTAATGATTTTAACCTTGAATGGAGCGTCACACAATATTAAGCCTGAACATAGTTAAAAATGGGGGGAAAAAAAGTAATACAGCATCATAAAGTCAGTATCACTAGTCTGCTTCTCATCATTTGATATACAAGCTAGAATTTGATTATGTAAGAATGACTTTTGGGGTGATAGTTACTATAGTAATTCAAATATAGTTGTTTGCAAGATATTCTACGCAAAATACTTTGTCACTCAAAGCCAAGATTAGTGTTTTTTGCTCTATTTTATATTCCTTTTATGTTCTGTCAGAGATATGAAAGTACAGGTTTAGAGCTAATTGGCTTAGGTCTAATGATGCTTCACGGAAGTGTGACAGACAGAAAAACAGACTTACCTTGAATCCAGGTATTACAGCAATAAATGTGGCATCTTAACTTCTTACTTAAATCCAAAATATGCACTGTAAAGACACAGGATGTACAAGTAATGATTTTTTTCCATGTGAAATTAAAGTATTATATGCATACATTGAGTTTTATTATGCAAATACGAAAAATACATATTAGAAGGTTCCAGGTGCATCCATAGGCATAAAATGGCCATCTAATACATCCCGGATTAGGAAGGGACATAAGAGTAATGCTAAACACAAAATATGGCATGCAGTTTTCTTAATCCAACAAGTTAAAATGAAGATATTTGCGTTTGAAATTTAACACAGTATTATCTACTGGGATCTGTTTTTTCAGTAGCAAACAGCTCCCACCAAAAGAAAAAAAAACAACCTGGAAGTTTGGTCACTTACAGTGAAATAAGAGGTGGGACTTAAAATCTGGCTGCTTCAGGTGGTTGCCATGCTCTTGACAATTTCATTTCAGGAAGGATCTGAAACGCAGACTTTAGTCTTATTGACTGGAGAAGAGTTATCTTAATTTGTGAACTCTAGCAAGGAGGACATTTTATTTAGGCACATGTTCAGTACAGTGGAGGTTTGAATATCTGATGGAGGCTCTCAGGCACTACCAGGGTAAATGTAACAAGCCAGACATTTCACTGACCTTGGTCCAATACAAAAAGTAAATTCCTTCCCCCCCGCCCCGTCTCCTCCCCTTCCCCCATTAACGACAAAGTAGTTTGCCACAAATTTTCAATATGATGTTTTCCCTCTCATTTTTCCCCTTTTCTCTTGAAACTAAGCAACCTCTTTCTTACAATACTGATTTATTGAATTTTATGGTTTTTCTTCATACTTTGAGAGGTCCCTTGATTCTTTGTTACAGTTTCTCTTTCAATCAAAGAATTATGCAGGGAGAAACTCAACATCAACGAAAAACAAGAGTCAGCCATGCTTCTTTTAGGAACAGAAATAGGGCATTCTTTTCATACCCTGAGAACAGTTTTTTCTTCTTACAAGCTTTTATCGATGCTAAGCTGTTAAGAATACTCATATTCTCAGCAGAAGCAAATACAATTAATCAAAAATGCTCAAGCTACCTTTCAGAAAAAGAAGCTCTCTTGGAAGTGTTGCTCTCAAACCAGATGCTTTTGCTTCATACAAAACATATTTCCATAACTGCAATTTACATCAAATGCTATTACAAGTGATAGAATCACATGCATGCACTGATTACCTATTGTAATAGAAGTAGCTGTAGACTGGTTCCACCCTCAGACCATCCCCTTATGTCCTGGTACAGTTTTTCAGGCAGGCAACATCTTTGTTCCTCCCCCAGCTCATAAAGCAATTATTGGGCACCACAGAAATTTAGAGCCAATGTCCTCCCTATTCAATGGTTGCTCCAATACATGTGCACACACAAGCTGATTTTAGTCCATCAGAATGCATATAATAATTCAGGCAAGCACCCTCTCCTTTATTCAGGAGGCTCCTGGAATATCTGCCTTCTCTTAAACTCTGGGCTAGAAGGGAAGGAATTAGCTTCATCAAGATACTGTCAACCTAATATTTTAACTAGTCTTCTAATCAGTCTGCCCAGGTGTGTCAAAACCTAAAACACCCATTTGTGGAGCTTTGATTTCTTTCCACTCTAAGGATCTTCAGTTCTTAAATAAACAATTGCCTGATTTTCCAATAGCCAATTAGCTTCCAAACACTAAAGGGCTGAACCTGTTCTATTAGATGCTGTTACATTCTACAGTTTTACTGTTTAAAATGCATTTATATGATAATAATAGTATCTTATCAGAAGAAAAGGGGTTAACTGCATCAGGAGGCAGACATATAGGAAACTACAGAAGTGCTGGAGTGGGGAAATGAGCCATCAAGAGATGAATAGGCCAATTTGCACATGAAGACCCAGAATAACACCAAATGAACAGAGACTGCCTAGGGAGTTAGCCTAGGCCTGAATTCTGCCTGCTCCATGGTAGCTGAACAATATAGTTTGATTTTGGGATGAGTGGCCTGTTTCCCTGAATATGACTTTGGGTGCATCCCATCTCCTTGGAGAGGAATAGTCCCTTTCCAGAAGATAAGCCAGAAGGTAGCTCTCCCCTTTTAGGACCGGTGAATTTAATCTGCAGAGTATGTTCTAAATTTAACCATATGTATTAGTGGAATCACTGGCTAGAGTGGAATAGCTTTAGATATGAATAAAATAAAGAAGCCAGCTGTGGAGTTGGAGCAGTTCCACAGCTCAACTGAAAATGTTATCCTGCCCTCAAGAAGTGAACAGAGACCCTGTTATAAGTTTATTTGAAAAACAGTAGAAATGAAGAGTTCCTCCCCACTTTCACAATTAAAGATACCTGGAAATGAATTTTCTAACAATAAAAAAAAGTACCAGCTGACATACTGGAGTCTGTTCACACAACACATATTATACAATCAGCGGTAGGAGCCTGACACTTTTACAGGTCCTAGCCTGACCTCACAGGATCCATATCCAGGAGAGAAAAAGAGATTTGAGTCTTATAAGCATTTGCTACTTAGCCTTTTCTTGAAAATGGAAGTCTGGCACTAGCTTGTTCAGCTGTGAGGACAGTTTTTATTATCTGGATACCAGCCCAGCAGTAACAGGACTGGGATCACTGACTTTTAAGCAGGGTAGTGAGCAGCCATGGTTGTTCATTAAAAACAAGTTTAAAGAGTGCCCCAAATCTTGTGTTCTGACTGATGTCAAGAAATGCAAGATAAGTCTTCCACACACCACTGAAACATCCTACACTTAACAAATAGGATTTATAAAGAGAAGTATGCAGCAAATAAATGTTTTGAATAAATGGGGATAACTGCTATTTTTTAGTGCCCAAAATTTTGCTAGCTAACCCAAGACAAAAATAAACATTTCATAGTCCTGTTCAAAAGAAATTACAGATGACAAGCCAGACTGTTACTTATGAATAGAGTCCTGCCCACAGAGGCTGAACTGCAGTATATTGCATAACTATATTACATGCGACAAATTTGGGAGACTGGCAGAATCAAGGATAATAATTCAAAATGAGGGGGCAGGCACACATCTCGGTTGTTAAGGTGTTGATATAAATATCATGTATTTAGAAAGCTGAATTACAGTACTTCTTGTTGGCAATGAGTAAATTCTGAGATTTGAAAGGCCTTTCACTAAATCTTGGCAACAGAAATATGTTATTCTTTTGGCATTACAAATATTACAGAGAGATCAAAGCAGCTGTAAGAGCAATGGTTTTGGAACTTACTGATAATAGCTCATTCATATGCTCTCAGGTGACGTTCCAAAGCCTTCACCTCCACATACAAATTTATCCAGTTTCAAAAACTAAAGTTTTTTGTTTGTTTGTTTATGACTAGTTCATACAGTTCACCTATTTCCTGGGTGGATGGGCTGATTAGAAAAAGAAATCATTTCGTCAGTACTTTTGCTCACACAGAAGTACTTAAAGCATACATTATGTTCATTCCTTTTATTTCTGGTCAAACTACACCCATTTTGTTCCTTTTCCATCACAAGTATAGGAAGCCATATGGATTTATTCTCAAATCTGCTACTGAAGTAGAAATACAGTTTCAATGACAATATTTTTTTCCAACTTATACTAGCAGTGAGCCAAGGTATCTGTTGAAACACTCTCCAGTCCAGTAACACACATTCATATATTCATAAATCCAAGACTAAAAAAGCCAAGCCAGTTTTGTTTTTTATAGGGTGCAACTTTCTGGTTCTAGTCATTCCCAAAAAAAGTCTTATTAATAATATTAAATAAACTATTTTCCATTTGTAAATTATCCACAAAAAAGAAAAAAAAAAATCTAAGATGAACTATTTGTTTAAAAATGGATATATTTTGTGGATAATTCTTAACAAAACATGTTAACTATTGCTTACAGGCTGATTTCTTTAGGAAGAGTTATAATAGATTTTCACAGATGATAGAAAATAAATAGATTATATAGACATGTTTAAGGTGCCTAAAACCTTATCAGAAATGTAGAAAAATCTCTAGGAAGTTTAAAATGTATTCCCCTTCTTTCCACCAACTCTAGAATTGTTTTTAGGCCTCTTTTTCCTCAAAGTCTTAAAGTTCATTTATAGTGTTAGACATTCAACAACCTGTTATTACAACTAAGGCACAGAAACAAAGTCCTGTTATCATTCACTAAAAAACAGATGATTGACACTTTTAGACCACCATATCACGTTCCATAAAATTCTGGAATTAGTTTTCTTTACATGCAATAAAAATGATATTGGCTGCTGCCAAGGTACAAGAGCTTGAGCCAGCCATATGGGCATGAAAATATTGATTTTGCAATAAGACTGGCAATTGTAATCTGGGGATAAATTCAATAACTGGAAAGGGGATCCCAGATTTCTCTGAAAAGGCTGTTTGCATTGTCCTTTACCCTTAGAGTGAGGGCCTAAACAAGTCCCAAAGCTCTGAGTGAAGCTGTTGAAAACACCAAATTTTGCTGTGTCCAATTACATTATAAACTCCTTCAAAAGCTCTTGAAATACAGGTTGTTCCCTGGAACCACATCTTTGTTCACTCATACATTTGAGTCCAAGCCAAAAATGTATTGCAATGTCCAAACTCCAAATTTGTAACAAAAACCTTGAATCTGGAAAGTTTTGCAACGGAAGAACTCACAGATGTCTGGAGACATGTCATCTCTTTCTATCTATATAACTATCTTTGTTAACTTATTTTGAATTGTTTGCGTTCAGGCTCTAGGGAGTTTAAATTCTGACAAACTGATTAAAACTGGCACCAGATTCTGATAGACTAATTAAGTCTGGCACAAAATTTCATCTGCAAAGCATAAGTGAAACATATTTCAGCTAACAAATTGAAGGCAATTAAATAGTACAGCGGAATCTTCTTGTAGAGAAGTCATTCTCTTCCACAACAACTTCTCTATCAGCATATGTTCACTATAATTGTAACTGTTAGATGCAATATCTTCCAACTGCAATATGGTGAAACACTTTAGGATCTGCATTCCACTTTCCTGGTAGTTTCACTGTATCCAACTTCATTTTACATTTGTTCAGCTATAGAAACTTCTACCGATGCATGGAAGAATAAAATTATGACACTTTAGTGGAGTATGTTTGTAAACAAACAATTTTGAACACTTGGGGTACTTAGCTTGCAGGATAAAAATACATTAGTATCCTGTAAGCTAAGTACAGACAGTAAAAAAGTCAGAGGCTGAATCAATTCAGTCTTTGCAAATCAATCTAAAATGTGCAGACTGAACCAGTAAGCAAGTGAACATTCACTTTTGACTCCAGAAATGCAGCCACGTGCCTGAAGTGGTCCAGGCCAGAAGCCAGGGGCACTAGAGAACAATGCCTTTCCAAACTGCAGCAGACAGCTTGGGCTAAGGCTAGCCCACCCATCTTGCAAGGGGTAGAGGTGGGTTGCAGGGAAGGCGCAAAGCATCCTGGGATGCTGGGGGACTGTGAGTTAACTTGAATCTGGAGGGGATCTGGGACAAAGTTAAATAAATTGATTTCACCTAAATCAGTTAAGTCTGATATGACATCTATCCACATTCATCTTAAACTCGTTTAGGCCATCTTGAAAGTGGTTTATGTACACTGCACTTCTCGGCTAGGGACACAAACGAAACAAACTGCTGTAAGTGATCAGAAACCAGTTTAAATTTATAACAGAACAGAAGTTCAGTGCAAATAAAACATTTTCAAAATGGCTGAAACTGGTTTAAGATAAATTTCAATGGATATAGTATTAGATTTATCTGATTTAGGTTAAATTTAAATCAGAGTTCCCCAGCATCCCAGGATGCTTTGTTCCTCTCCCATAAGCCACTTACATGGCCCAGCAGAACTGGGAAGCATGCCCTAGCTCACCCAACTTCTGGCCTGGGCCACTGGAGGAATGTGGTTGCATTTCCAGAGGCAAAAGTGAATGAACTGATAAGGAAGTGAACGGACAATCTACACAGTTTAATCTAAACTGTGAAGATTGAATTGATTCAGCCTCAGGCTTTTTGACTGTCTGTACTTAGTCCTGTTGTGTTTCAAATATGAAACAGTTTCCGATCACTTATACTGTTTTGTGTGCAGTTTCTATCAAGAGCTGCAAAAGGTAAACTCTCAGAGCAGAAGAGCGAGATTCTGCCCTATATGGTGTAGATCCATTGACTTGAAGCTATATGGAGAAACCAAGTACAGAATATATAAAGGCATAGTTTCAGTTGGATAGAAGAATATTATTCATAGTTGATCATAATTATACTAATAATGCAAGCATTTTGCATGTCCTCCAATCCTAATACATTTCAGTGAAAATGCAAGCTGACTCAGAACATAGTACTTCTTACAGATATATGTAACAAACAGAACAAAATAAAACCAAGACAAAGCTACACTGCGATGTACGTAAGGAATGTATGACACCAATGCAGTATACAAAGTATGGAAAAGGAGAAAAAAGGGGTCCCAATGAAACTTCAAATTACAAAAAGCCATTAGAGGATATTGTCAGCAAAAAAGGGATTTCTCACCAAGATTAGGAATTAAGAAAAATGGACTGGATGTTTATACATCTCTATTTTAATAAGACTGAAATAATATGAACAGCATACATATAAAGAATGAAAAAAAATAAGTCAAAATAAAAACATTCCCCTCCTCCATATGTAGCAGGCTTGCTTTGTGGAGCTTGGGTTCAGGCTTGAAATTGCTGTTTTGATTGGTGGAGCTCATCCCTAAATCAGGAGGCAGCAAGAGGAGTGCAGTCATGCCCCTTTCCTGAGAGGAGGGGGAGAGGAGTTCCCCCCCACCCCATGGACCTGATTGAAGACTGCAACACTCAGGTCCAGAAGACTTCAGGGGCAGAGCCCAGGAGCATATAAAAGGAGCTGCATGCCCAGCATGAAGAGAGCAAATCCAGGACAGAGAAGAGCAGGGCTTAGAAGACCTGAGGAAAGCTGTGAAGCAGGGTGAAGCAGTAGCCCAGAAGCACCCCTGAAGACTTCCCTCAGTGGGGAATGGCAGACGGCTCCAGCAGCTAGGCTCTCAGTGTGCAGCACGGCACATGGCGTCCAGACCCAAGGAGCTGCATGTGGCAAATCAGGTCTGCAACCTCTGATGTGTGGCCAGAGACAGGGTACACAGAGTAGGGCCTTTGAAATGCTTGGGCAGCTCAGGTCCTCAACCCCTGGAATGAGGCTGGGAGCTCAGTGCAGGAGCGCTGCACGGAGGGTCCAGGAGTGGACCGATTCTGGTGCTGCACGAGGCTGCCCAGGCCTCCGACCCATAGCAAAAGGTTGAGTCTAGAGAGAGCCAGACAGGGATCAGGCTGCTGAGCCAGCAGACAGGGCCAAGCCAGAGGCCCCAGAAGACCTGCATAAGGATCCCTGTTCCAGGGCACAGTGATCCTCACCTCCCTGAAGCCCACTGCAGGCGAGAGAGCAGCTTGGCACAGGGGACAAGGACCACCCTCCAGGCCTGGGAGTTGGGAGTTGCAGGGAAAAGAGGATTCCCACAGGGCTCCTGAAAGGGGAGGTCCCACTGAGAGGGCCCCCCTAAAGTTACCAGCTTCTTTGTAGGGCTTGGGGAAATCCCAATGCCCTTGGGCTTTTCTCTCAGGATTAAGTTTATCTATGGGGGTTATCTGTTTCACGTTAGATACTTACCTGCATATGTGAGCACTGGTATTAGGTTTTATGTCCTTTACCCACAGGTTATTGTTTATGTTACTGGCTTAGATATCTTATAAACATATGTACAGTATATATATATATATATATATATTAGTAAATAAATATATATTGTACATATGTTTATATCCATGTTCCTTTGCCTTGTGATAACTATATACAAATTTATTTATATTAACTGAAGTCCCCTGACTGTCCTGGCCTGGTTCTATAGGGACAGAGGGAAGCTAAGCAGTCTGCAGTTCCCACCCCACAGCACACCTGCCAGCTAACAATCCCCTTCAACTGGAGAAGGGAAGTATATACCCAAGTTACCTGGGCTACACATAACTGAACACATCCCCTTACATACAGGTACCTAAACAAGTTTTGGTTCTTCCAATACTTTCAAGAAGGCCAGCATAATAATGCAAATGTGTAAATTACACCAGAAACAGTGCAATGTATTCTTATAGTCTCACTTTTATAGGTTTCATTTTTTTTTAAATGATATACAGTTTAACATGCAGAAACAAACATTCTGGTTGTAAGGCTTTAAAAATGCACCGAGTCATTTTCTTACATGCATTGTTAAATAAAAACACATTTTTATTACCTACCCCAAATTCTTATGCTCCTTCAATTGCAGTGTGCTAATGCCAGGCAAAGAAAGTAAAAAGTAGGTTTACCTCTCTTGGAAAAGATTTCACATCCATGTGTTCCCACCTTTTAAAAGCACACAGACACCAACCACTGCTACAGGAGGAGTAGTTTGGTCTATAAATTATGTTCTGGCCATGACCCATCAGCACAGAACAGTACCAAAGCTACTCTCTAGACTCCACTGGGGCTTAACACACAGCTAAAAATATTGGTTTCCTGCTAGCAACCTTTGTGTTAAGAAAAATCTCAAATCACAGAATTTTAGGGACTGCTTATAGCTATTGTTCAAGATACAATAAACCAGTAAGACTACAGTCATTTGGAATATAATCCCTTTTTTAATTTGAAGTAAATATAGTTTTCATTCTTACAGTTTGCGATAAATAAAGGACAGACTTCTTTAGGCAGTTTAAAAAAAAATATTTTGGTCTGATATGAGAGATCCAAAAGAATATAGAAACCTTCCCAGTTCCCTTCTCCTTGAATTTCAGATGGAGAATTTACATATACCTACTGTATATGTACCTGGCAGAGAAAGAAGCCTTAGGAATAAAAGAAAAAGAAATAATCACCACCATGGGTGTGGTTGAGACAGCCTCCCCTAGGTGATAAGCAGTGGCTAGTTTTTAAATACCTGGTCTCCAACTTCATCTATAAACTTTCCCTCACTTTTTTAAAAAGCAAATTGTTCTCTTCCCTAAGTTTTTTTGTTTTGCTTTGTTTTGTTACCTTCCCCAGATGGGAACATAATGGAAAAGATAAAGGTTGTTTACTTATCCATTTTCATTATGGAGCTACAAAAAAGCCGAGTTTATGGTCTAGTTTAAAAACAGCAAGCCCCTAAATACCTGCTTGGCTAAAAAAAAGAAATAAACAAACACAAAAACATTTGTATCCAAAGTCAGAGTTTTAGGGAGCATTTAAAGAGGTGTAATTAGCCTGAGCAGATATGCTGCAGAGCATGGCATGCAGGTGCCCAATACATTCGGCACCACAGCTGCTGTTGCCAGGGCAGCCTGAGAAGAGTTCCCACAGCTGCTGCCACTGTGTAATCTCCAAGAGCCACAATCCTGATGTCCCTCAAAATCAGTGCCTGGGACTTGCTTGCCCACTCCTAGTTACACAGAGGTCACTTGCACAGGATAGAAAACTTTGATGCAGGATTCATGTTTCTACCGTGCTAGGTAATACTAAAGCATGTTGTTATTTCAGTAATGGCTGATGGGAAAAATTGGTCAAGTATTGCTCAGCCAAGAAAATTCCCAAGGTGCATGTCTTCAAATATATAAAATATTATAAAATTTCAGGTAGGCACCGGAGCGGAGAGAGATGCGCGGGTGAAAGCCCGCCGTGCCCCCGCTGACCCCCCAGCAGCTGTGGAGCCCCCCTGCTGACCCTCAGCACAGCCAGAGGCAAGTGGGGCCCATGGTGGGAGGGGGTTAACCCCTTATTGAATGGGAGGAGGCAGCTGAGTGGAGCTGGGCCAGGTCAAGCCTCGCCCAGGCCCCTACTTGGCCCAGCCCCCCAGGGAGAGAGAGAGAGAGGTAGGAAGGGGTACTCACCAGTCCCCCTCCAGTAGGGCAGGGCCCCCCAAATCCCAGGCAGGGCCCCCCCTTGCCCGAGAGCAGCTTTCCCTGACGGAGGGCCCACTGCGCATGCGTGCAGTTTAAAAGAGTCAGCCAACAGCAAAAAAGCCCAGTCAGGCTCTGGAGCGGCAAGAGACGTGTGGGTGAAAGCCCACCATGCCCCCACTCCCCTGGAGCCCCCCAGAGACCGCCCAGCAGCTGCAGAGCCCCCCGCCAACCCCCAGCACAGCCAGAGGCATGCAGGGCCTGTGGTGGGAGAAGGCACCCCTCACTGAGTGGGAGAAGGCAACTGAGTGGAGCTAGGCCAGGTCAAGCCCCGCCCAGCCCCCTAGGAGCCATGCGACTGGAGCCGTGGAAACAGTCTGCACAAACAGGCGCGCTTATCTGCCAGTGCTTGAGCTGGCACGTGAGTTAGTGCAGGAGGGTCTGAGGGTAGACAGTCCCACCCGCAGCCAGCCTACCAGAGGCATGACACAGATGGGCACACGTCACACCCTGAGAGTCCCCTCGGGCTCTGCACTGCCCCCCCAGTACCTCAGAGATGGCCATCCAGACAGATCCCATGGTTCTGGGCTCCATGCAGACGGAGCCCCTGGCTTTCAGCTGTGTGGGCTGCCTGTCTCTTTTTCAGGCTCTGGTAGCCGGGAGCATGGCCACCTCCCTGTGTGGGGTCTGCTCCCTTTTGCGGTCTCTGGCACGCCAGCTGAAGGAGCTCCAGGCCACAGTCCAGAGACTGCGTGCCATCAGGGACTGTGAGCAGGCGATTGACTCCTAGTGCCATGCCCTTTTCCCCCAGGAGCCAGAGGGTAGACCACTGTCTCCCTCCAGAGAAAAGGAGGACTCTGAGACCTCCCACTGTCCAGTCAGGGGCATGGAGCAAGGTGGTCAAGGGCCCTAAGGCCTGCTTCACCAAGGCCCCTGCCCTGCTGGAGCTTAGCAACAGGTACGCACTTCTTCCTGCTCCAACAGAGCCTGCTGAGTTGCCAGCTCCCACAGGCAACACAGGCTCAACTGCAGCTACCGCCCCCACTCTCCCCAAGACAAAATGTAAGGTGTTTGTTGTGGGAGACTCCATCCTGAGCAGGACCGAGGGGTCAATCTGCCGCTCTGACCCCTTAGCCTGGGACGTCTGCTGCTTCCC
>NW_017728913.1:821610-845375 GCF_001723895.1 Crocodylus porosus
CAAGCACCTACATTGAACACCTTCAAGAGTAAATTGGATGCTTATCTTGCTGGGATCCTGTGACCCCAGCTGACTTCCTGCCCTTTGGGCTGGGGACTGGACTCGAAGATCCTCCAACGTCCCTTCCAGCCCGAATGTCTATGAAATATATACACATAGACAGACAGATAGACATGTTGTTACAATTCTGTAAGTATACATATTTTTAATATATTTATATAAATAAATAAAGACCTAAATCCATTCAGGGGGATTCATGGGGCATTTGTCTGTGGGCTGCTAACCCCCAGTTTATGGTGCAAGTTGGGCTACCCCCATATTGTCTCTCCCTGAAGCCCCAGGATCCAGGACAAAGGCTCAAGCAAGTCTGCAAATGCCAATGAAGCAGACACACCCCAGCAAAGCTGATCCCACTCCGAAGACAATAAGAGTGCTTGCTCTCTGTAGAAGGAATTCACCTTTGTTCCTCCCCAAAATCTCTTCTCTGTGACAATTTGATTAGGATGGGCCCAGCAGAGGAGACACACCTTTACCCTAGGCTCTTTAGGTAACCTGAGATGGAGACATTCCTGAGGGAGGGGGGAAATCTGCTCCCTCTGCCTACATGACTGGTATCAGCTAGCTGGGGAAGTGGCATCTACCTGGTGGGCTAGAGTCTGTCCAGCAACTAGCGATGTATTTCAGATTGGTTGACCTCCATTGAACCAGGTGAATGAGGTCACAGGGGCTATAAGTTAAAACTGACCAGGAGGTGGGGGCAGCAGCCATGTGGGGGACTCAGACTTAGAGAGGAACTTTACCATCTGAAACTGTCTCTCTTCCCTCATAACTCATGAGCTAGGAACGGCCTGCCTCCAGAGGGAATCTCCACCAGCCTCTGGATGATGCTTGTGAGTAAGCTACTCGAGATCTGGTTAGATATTTAGCTGGCAGTAATTCAGATGTGTGATCAAAAGGCTACCTCGGCCAGACTGTTTTGTTCCATGGGATTCCTATGATATTACTCTATCCTGTACCCTATTTTCTCCCTACCCCAGTAATCAATAAAGTTCTCCTTTGTGACCAGTGTAGGAGACTTCTTAAGGGGTGGGTCTAAATTATGCCTAAGAGGCCCCTTAGGTCTGTGGACTAAGGGAGACTTTCCTTTTTGGGCCCTGATTTGGGGAAGTGCCCCAAGTGCTTGTACTGGGTTGAGTATCTATTGGACTATTAGGCCTGTGTTTCCCCGAGGACACAGGGCCAAGAGAGTCCCTTCTCAGGGTGGTGACAGCTTACATTACCCCCGGACTCTGCAGTGGGACTCGAGAGTGGGTCTGCCCGGGCTTAGGCACCCCTGGAGAGACACATGGAGTCCAGAAATTGGACGGGCACAGTGAGGTGGGATGCTCAATGCAGGAGCATCCCCTACTGGCCTGCCACACTCTCAACTTGTGCAGCCATTTTTTTTTTTTTTTTTATGGAAATGCAAGAGCAAAATCTGTTTGCACCCTAAGTGAAAGGAGAGAAACTGGCCCCTGTTCCTTAACTGAAAAGAAAAGTTGAGAGGGCCAGAGTCCTGCATAATTACCAACAGCAGGAGAAAAGGTCTGTGTTCTGAAGAAAAGCAAAGAAAGTTTGATTATGTTCCTTTTCTTAATTAGACATTTTGAAGCAATAGCTACTGGAGGTCAAATTGCAGGAGCAACAGAAACTCCAGAAAAGGTGAATTGAGTTTGCTATTCAAATATAAATCTGGGAAAGAGGGTTGTTGCAGTGTTCCTTCTTGCAGATTGCTCTTGCCAATCCCTATTTTGTTTAGCTACCCACTTATCCTGCAGGATTGTTCCCGCTTCAGTTGCATTGCATGAAGTCTGCCAGATAAATAAAATATGGAGTTTGTTACCAATAAACTTACATTTTTTTTCAGGACAAAGGTAGTAAGTAATAAGCACAAAACTTAAATGAAGAACCTTCCTAATCTATTCCCCCATAAGTAGAATGAGGAAGAGATGGTAAAAAAGAAATACAAGATAAGGCCAAACATTTTGTTTTAGGTCCTGTAGTATTTAATATAAGCCATGTAGTTTTCAAAACAGAATGGTTAATTTAAAAAGTCTATTGTCATTCCAATAGAGTATCTTTTCAAAAATTGCTTAGATGATAATTTTATATGTATAAATTGTTATTGTGTACCTGCAACTATTAGAAGATCACTTTGATTTAGCAGCTGTAGGTCTCTTCTTAACTGAGAAAGAATGCAGCATAGTATTAATTTCTATCATACTGTATAATTCAGCTTGTAAGATAACCACCCAACAATTTTCTTATTCACGTAAGAAATCATTAACCAAAGAATCATAGAAAATTAGGGTTGAAGGGACCTCAGGAGCTGATCTAATCCAAACTCCTGCTCAAAGCAGGACCACCCCCAGCTACACCATCCCAGCCAAGGCCATGTCTTGAAAGCCTCCAAGGATGGAGATTCCACAACTTCCCTGGGTATCTTGTTCCAGTACTTTACTACCTTCCTCATGAGTACATTTTTCCACATATCCAACCTAAATATCTATTGCTGCAACTTAAAACTAATTGCTCCTTGTCCTGTTATCTGATGCTACTGAGAACAGTCTAGCTCCAGTCTGTGGAACCACCTTTCAGATAGTTGAAGGCTGCCATTAAATCCCTGCCCTCCCCACACCCCACCCTTCTCTTCTCCAGACTAAATAAGCCAAGTTTTCTCAGCCTATCCTCAGAAATCATGTGTCCCAGCCTGCCCATGCCAAGCATTTTTATTGCCCTCCCATGGACTCTCTCCAATTTGTCCACATCATTTCTGTAGCGGGGGGCACAAAAATGGACATGGTATTCCGGATTTGGCCTCACCAGTGCCAAATAAAGGGAAATGATTTCCATCAATGTGCTGGTAACACTCCTACTAATGTGGCCTTGTATGTCATTAGCCTTTGTCACAACAAGGGAACACAACTAGCTCATGTTTAGCTTATTGCTCACTGTATCCCCCAAGACATTTTCTGCAGAGTTAATACTTAGCTAATCAGCCCCTAACCTGTACAGGTGCATGGGATTATTCCATCCTAAATACAAGATTTGGCACTTGCTCTTATTGAACCTCATGAAATTTCTTTTAGTCCAATACTCCAACTTACTGAGGATGAACTCCATCCCACCTTTCAAGTGGTTGAAGAACAGCTTGAACAAAACTGCCCTTTTTCCAATCAATCTTTCCTGATCACCATGAGTTTTCAAAAGATGATGGCCAGTGACTCTGAAAATCACATCAGCCATGTCCCACAGCACCCCCCCCCCGGTGCATCATGTCCATGTCCAGCTTTTCTAAACAGCCCCTAACCTGTTCTTTCACCACTGAGGGCTGCTCACCTTCTCCCAAAACTGTGCTGCCTGGTACAGTAGTCTAGGAGATGACCTTGCCTATGGGCAGTGATGAAAAAAAGGCATCGAGCACTTCAGACTTTTCCTCATCACCTGTCACTAGGTTGCCTCCCCCATTCAGTAAGGGAGCCATACCTTACCTGAAGTTCCTCTTGTTGCTGACATAGTTGTAGAAACCCTTCTTGTTACCCTTCACATCCCTTGCTATATGCAACTCCAACTGCACTTTAGCCTTCCTGATTTCATCCCTGCATGCCTGAGCAGTACTCGTATAAGTCTCCCTATTCATATATCCATGTTTCTATTTCTTGTAAGCTTCCTTTTTGTGTTTTAGCTGACTGAAGAGTTCCCTGCTATGCCAAGCTGATTTTCTGCCAGATTTGCTAGTCTTTCTGTACATCAGGATGGTTTGTTCCTGTGCTCTCAGTAAGGTTTCTTTAAAACATAGCTACCTCTCCTGGACTCCTGTTCACCTCCAGCTGGCCTCCCAGGGGATCCTGCCCATCAGTTCCCTGAGTGAGTTGAAGCCTGCTTTTCTGAAGTCCCTCATCCTTATCTACTGTTCTCATTCCTTCCTTTCTTTAGGATCCTGAACTCAGTCATCCTGTGGTCGCTGGTGCCCAAGTTGCCATCCACTACTTCATTCCATACCGATTCTTGTTTGTGTTTATAAGCAGCAGAAGAATGCGACTCCAGTTGGCTTCTCCAACACTTATACCAGGAAGTTGTCCCCAGCATTTTCTAAAAACGTCCTGGATTGCCTGTGCACTCACTGCTGTATTGTTCTCCCAGCAGATGTCAGGGTGATTGATGTCCCCTGTGAGAACTAAGGCCTATGATTGGGGAACCTCCACTAGTTGTTTGAAGAATGCCTCATCTACCTCATCCTCTTGGTCTGATGCTCTATAACACACTTACCACAAAGTCATTCTTATTACTCTGTCTTCTGACCTTTAACCCAGAGACTTTCAATAGTTTCATGCTGGAGCTCTGAGCAATCATACAGCTCTTTTACATTAAGTGCAACTCCTCCTCCTCCTCTTCTTTGTCTGTCCTTCCTCAACAGTTTATACATATCCATGACAGTTCTCCAGTCATGCAAGCTATTCCACCAAGTCTCTGTTATTCCAATCACATCACAGTTCTGTGACTGTATGAGGACTTCCATTTTTTCCTGCTTGTTTCCCAGACTCCATGCATTAATGTACAGACACCCAAGGTAACTAGCCAAGAAACCAAAGACCAACTGTCAACATTATCTGCATAGCCATGTGTTGATCTGCAGGATGTCATCTCCTGCCTGGACCCTTCCCTTTGCCTAGAATGACTGAGGAGACTACCACCTGATACCTATCCCTTTCATCTTGCACCAAGAGCCCTGTAGTCACTTTTGATACTGCCAGGGCTGACCCTGATCAGATCATCAGTGCCCACATGGATGAGCAGCATGTAATAACGATTGGAGACAATGGGTCAGGCTGGCAGATGGATGCTTCTATCCCCCACAGAAGGAAGTCTCCAACCACCATCACCCAGTGCTTGCTCTTGGTACCAGTGGTCTTGATCCTTACAGTTTTAGGGATGCCTGGCATGTTCCACTGGAGTAGAAGGCCAGGCTCCTACTCCTCTGTTACTAGGGCTCCATATCTGTTCTTCAAGCAAACTGCTGCAGGTGGAGATGAAGACTTCTGCTTGCTGATAGAGGTCACAAGCTTCCAGCTTCCACCTTCTTGGTAGTCCACATCCTCTTCCTTCTGTAGTGCTGCCTGTGGCAGTCCTTCCTTCACAGCCCTAGAGCTCTCCTCCAACATCAAATCTATGAAGTTCTCATGGCAGAGGATACTTCAGAGCCTTGCC
Source organism: Crocodylus porosus (assembly GCF_001723895.1). NCBI lineage: Eukaryota > Metazoa > Chordata > Crocodylia > Crocodylidae > Crocodylus > Crocodylus porosus. The sequence goes on from NW_017728913.1 coordinate 826,858, forward strand.
ACTTCCTCCTGTAGCTCTCTTGCCTGCTCTGAGTGACACCATCTGGAAGCACCACTCACATCTCAGGTACTCCCCCACCTGGCTGTCACTGGAAGGAAACTGGAAGCCACAATCTCCATAGCACCAAGCCAGGACCTGGGTGGAAGCCTTAATGGTGAGCAGTCCTGCCTGGATAGATGCCTCACAGGTGCAATCAGAAGAAGAACTGGCAATGGCAGTGGCTCTGGCATTTTTAAACTCAGTTCAGGGTTAACACTGCCAGTCTTAATGATCACCACAAACACTGAACTCTAAAAAACAGCTCTGAGTTCTTTGAAATAAATCATCAGAGGTTACTTAATGCTGATCATGGTGAATTCCCCCTTCTACCCTCTACATAGCAAGTTATTTTTACACAACAATGGGAGACTGTTTATGTGGTACAATAACCATAAAATAAATGAAGGTATTTCAAGGATATTAGAGGTTTGCGAACAGTGCTTTATTCTTAATGGAATTTTTTTTTATGAAGATCACACTTTCTATAGAAACTAACGATAGAATTTAATATTGAAGGTGTCAGCTATGAAGACCACATGGTTATTGTGAGAAATAACATTTAACCTTTCTCTTGTGGCTGATGGAGGCCAATGCAGTATTTTATTATCAACATTGGCAGGTGATTTATTACCACTGTTTCTACTCCAGTAAAACCACATTAGGCTCTGCTTGATGTATCATTTGTTATCTTCAAACTCTCAACACACTTCCTGCATACATAATCTCTTTCTTGTAGCACACTTTAACAGAAAGTGGTAAATATTTAAGTCATAATTCCAGAATCATCAAAAGGTAGGGGACTAAAATACAGTAGCTAAATGGATTACACCAGACAATACCCAATGCTAGGATAAAGTTCTGGTCTTGCAAAGTATGATGTAATACAGCTAAAACAGCAGCTATGTATAACAGTGCATTAGTGTAGAATTAAGACTGACAGAGAATAAATCATTAACAGACTTCAAAGGCGAACAAAATTTAGGGGAATAAATTCAAGTCAGTGATCAATGCAGCAGCTTCTAATGTCACAGGAAGCAACTTTTAATCAGAAGAGTAATATGACATGGCACCAAAATGAGGTCCAGAAAAAGAATCTGTGCCCAACTGAAGTGACCAAGTCAATGACAAAATTCCTATTGACTTTGATAAAGTCCTCCTTTGGTGAAGGAGGAATTACAAGTAGCATTGCTAATCAAGGAGTAAATTCATCGCTGGTTGACCTTCATATCTTAAAGGTATTTTTATTTTCAATATTGAGCATTGTTACAAGATACTTCTATAATGGATGCATTCACTCCTTTTTGGCTATTTCTGGGCACTGAGAGCAGAATTGGATCCTAGTCCAATTTCTTAAACAAACTACCTCTGATTTCATAGGTGCATTAAAGATTAGACTGCATGTAAAAGATATCTTTTTAGATGCAGATTGAGCATGCTTACTCTGGAAATCAAGGGACTTTATAGATGGAGAATGTTTTCTCTTTTATTAAAAAAAAGTTTAAAAATGTCAAAAAAAGAGCTGCTTGTTGAGTCCTATTTGGTCATTTTTAATAGTTTTAATAGGTATAAAATTATTTTACCTGTATTATAAAGAAGTTGAGTTAGCTTCTTTTGCCTTAAATTGATTTTAAAGCAAGAGAACCTTAATGACTACAAGCTTTCCGACAAAGCAGAAAAAGAAAATAAAACCAAAAAAAAAAAACCAGGGAAATGTACTGTGATAACAACTTGTTTTGAAATATATTTGAATAGCTTCTATTAGGGATTGTCATAATAACTGACAATAATTTCTGAACTAAGTCTCTTATTATTTTTAGCATAATTCTCTTATAAACTATTAGGTTTCTGCTTAAGATGTTATTCTTTACACAAATGAATGCCAAAATATTGCAAGAATAAATTTAAATATGTATATAACTTCTTGGCAATTAAAGAGTGTTTTATAAAGCCAATGCCATATGCTGTGTTTTTCTTGATCGTTCTATGATATTTTCTCTCAGTGTTTCCTTACTGATACAGATATGGAAGGAGCATCAACAGCTCTTCAAGCTCATCATTACTTTTTCACATAGAAGGGATGCAAGTGCCCCTGTACATCTGTCAGGAAAATTGAAACTTGTATTTTTAACTGTTGAATGGATTTTTAAACAGTTGAAATTAAAGAGGTAACAAATAAAATCAAAACCTACTTTTCAGTTCTTAAACATTTTTCTGTCCCACATAATGCTTCTCAAATTCACATGAACTTGTACACACATAGTTAGTTTTGGATATGTAATGCATCTGAAACCACAGATGTAATAAAAATATTAGTGATGACTCCGCAGGTGCGCTGTAGCTCCATTTAGGTCATCTGAAGGAGGCTGAACAAAAGTGATTTTCCTTCACCTTTCTCCTACCTCAGAACTAATCCCTTCCAGCGTCTTCATTAATTTGATCAGAGTCATGGCTACTGTAAATTAAACCAGCTCGTAGGCCTACACGGATCTTAGAGAACAGTCTCTGCGCTATTTCTCTTACCCGCTCTCCTCATCAGGTGAGGTTTAAATTAATTTCTGGAAGATAATTCTGCATGAGGGGGAAACTGTAAATGACAAGAATGCTGCTAATCATGTCCAAATTGCACTTCTGGTCTGTTTGCATAGCTTAGATTTTTTTTTAATTTCACTATTAAACTGCAGCAAAAGATTTTTTTTAGTCTGAATAAATTCACAGCTTCTCTTGGGCCACTGTTACTCAATAAAAAAAGAACTGGTCCCGCTAGTTCAGTCAGTTGGTTACTGCTGTAATTCTTATTCCCAGATGTTGAGGCAAACTGTGTTTCCCCATATGGTATTCAACTCCTAAAACAGAACAACTATGCAGATATATTTTTCAACACTGCCCCTCATACCACCTCTCCCTTCCTACCAGGCAAATGTAACTTGCTTGTAGAATTTTAATAAGTATAAATATAGCTTTTTGTGGCTGTAATATCATAATTTTACATTTTAGTAACTCATAATATGTCAGAGCAAATGCTTCATTTTTAGTTGTTTTTGAACAATTAACTCCCCCCTCCCCCTTCTCCCTTCCCTGAGTAAAAAAAGAGTTTCTTCCTAAATGAAGAAATTACAGCAATGTATCTGGACAAAATCACAAGGATATTAAGCAGCTGAGCCAAAATAATATAATAGCACATATTTGCATTATACATTTTGGGCCAGCTCCTATTGGTTGTGACTTAGAATCTCATCTATTAGCTATTCCACTATGTTCAGGTCCCTGGAAAATCCATATTGCACTTATATTTATACCACCATTCCCTTAAGATGGAGTCAGCTACTGAACTGCAGAACAGCTTATGTGCTTGATCTGAATTACTTTTGTATAGTCACAGAAGCCTCAGTATAAATGTCTAGGGAATTTTTGAGGATGAAACACCTACACCTGATAAATGTAGGTACCTTTGTTCTTTTTGGCATCACTCAGGGTCATTTTGACTTGCCATCTGTTAGATTAGTGCCTAAATTTCACTTAAGTCTAATTTAGGGACATATAAGAATTACCATATTTCTTGCATTCAGCACTCTAAAGATTAAGGTACATACCTTGTTTCTGAAAGGCAGAGTGGAAAAAAAATATTTACTTGTAGTAAGTAACTGAGTAGGAGTAGCTGAAAAGCAAAGACTGTTTGTTGTTCTGTTGTTCCCTGTGTAACCCTGGAACCAGTGGGTCCCAATAAAAAAAAAAATCAGGGCAAATCATAGGATCATAGGAAAGTAGGGCTGAAAGAGACCTCACAAGATCATCTAGTCCAGCCCTTACTCACAGCACTATCATTCCCATTCTCATTCTCATTTAGTTTAACTCTTGTCTTGACACGCTGGGCTTCCTCCGTCCTTGCTATTGTTTCAGAACTTGTAGCATATACTTATTCCCACTGGAATGGAGACTGTTTTCTAATCAGCTGCTCACACAGAAAATGTTTCCTTTTGAAAAGATAAGGGTCAGGCTCTAACTAAGCAGACTTGGTTTCCTAAGTGCAATCCAATTCCACCTGGCTCAAATGTGATTCCCAGAACGAGCACCACCCTGGTCCCAGCTGCACTAGGTGAGGCAATCAGGGAAGCCAGTCCCCTGAAGCCACAGGCAGCAAGCTCCCCTCTCTCCAAACCTTAGAAGCCAGGCCCAGCCTTCTGTCTCTGGTTTTCTAATTTGCACCCCTGGTTATGATTTTGGTAAGATCTTTGTATTCCCTGATTTTGGTTCCTTGCTTGTGATTCTAGTTTGACCTTCAGCTGTGGTTTTTGGCTTCTGATCCCAGGTACCTCTCAGCTTACCTTATCTCTTGCTTCAGCTTTTGACCCTTGCTTATCCTGACTTCAGCTATGGCTTTTCAATACAGTTCTATACCCCACTTCTCCAGACCCTAACTCTCAGGAGACCCAGTCTGGATTATACTTGTGCTTTGGGTAACTGAGCCCTAATTTGGACAGCCCACATCCTGGTGCTTGACATCCTGTGGATCACTTTATTTTTGCCTTGCCATGAAACTCAAGTAGCTATTACTGCTATAAACTGCTACTACTGGATTTCCTAATGTATAGGATGTATTCCAATTTTCAACAGCACTTTTTAAAAGTGCATTTGTATGTGAGATTATATGGTATCTATTATCTAGCTTTAAGTGCCTAAGTCTTTGAGAGGGATCATTTTAAACTCTGCTCCCCAAAATGGCAGTTCCTAATGACTAGTCTAGGTAGTTTCCAGCTTAACATGCTGCCCTTTGTTTATCCCATTCTTTGGTACCTATTTTTTCACGCATATTTTATTGAGATCTACCAGGCACTTGATTTGAGTTAGTGAGTTCCGTTCATTGACAAGATGCCTAAAAGCTGAATTGCTCCTATTCAGCATTGAGAAAATTAAGAATGTCTCTTTGGTTCAGGCCCCAACCCTAACTTCACTAGTGATTAAATAAGGCCCACCTGCTTGCTTTGCTCAGGCTTGGAAGACTAAGAAATAGACAGAGTAGGTCACTTGAAACTGTATGCCTGTTGTCGGTTTCTCTATCTCAGTAAAGCCCGAGTTGTGCTGAGGGATTGCACAGGATCACCCCAAGCTGTGTAATACCACTTCTGAGCTATCAACTCTTCCTAACTGAAGGTGTGTGGTGCTCTCGAGCAACAGCAAGAAACTATGGTTTATTTTTTGTGTGAGAGGTGAATGTGGGGTTGGGAGGGAAGGCCTATACGACTGGATCTATACTTTAAGTCTGTACTGAAGATGGGCAGAATTTGGCCCAATTTTAAAGGTTATAGGTTCATTATGGTTTAACTTTTTGTTATATTTTTCTCAACGGCTATATATTTTCATGTTCCCAGAGTGTACTGAATATTTTTTCATGCTGTTATAACTAGAAACAAACAAAGGATTTCTTAAAATTAGAGCTTGTATTGCATCCTTTTTTATTTATAATGCATAAAAAACAACTTGAAGGTGTGGTTACCCTTTATGTGATTATTTTTATTTATTTATTCATTTATTTTTAATATTTGAAGAATGTCAAGTGAAATGTTCCAAAGTTTCACTTAAAAATATTGTGAGCTTTTGTCTGAACTCTAGAAACAAGTGAATTTTAAAGCATTCAAATATAAATTACTGTTAGGCAAAACAAGCAAAAAAATAGTTGATTTTAAACTGTCCGATTAGTAATCTCTTCCCCATTCTGTTGTTCATTCTAGAACGTTTTATCTATTGTGATAAGACATATTCATTAGTTCTCTCATTGCAATAAACTTTGCCTGGACAGAAAAGATTTGGCACACATTGGCATATGAGAAGACATTCATAAGAAAATATGCCATAATGGTATCTCTAATTTGTAATAGCAACAGTGGGTGGGATTTTTTGTGGGAGTTAGGCTGCTCAAAAAGAGACTTTCCTTTGCATGAGGAAAAAAAAAATGAAATAGTGTTCTTCGGTTTTTTTGACTTCTATAAAATGGTAAATTTAATTTCTTGGAAAGTTTGGTGGTACACTTTGTTTTCTGGGGCCATCTTCACTATTCTCCACTTAGGGGAATTTGGATATTTTGCAGATGCATGAGATTTCCCCCCTCCTCCCTTCCCCCCCCATAGTGTGTGCTTGTGCATGTACACATGTATGTGCAAAGACCAAGAAAAAGACCAACATAAGGCAAACTCTGACTTTGTTATCGGAAAGGCATTTTTTTATTGGGCAAAATAATGTTGACTAGATTAGTTCTATCTGTATCAGTTCCTAATACTGTATGGAAATGTAACAAACCTTGTTCAGGTATCTCATCAGGTCTGTATGGCATGACAGTGGATCATGTTGCTGAAACTTTTTCCCAAAATACTGCTGGCTTTGGCAATGTGATATTTGACTAAAGTCAATTAAACTGGAGGAGATAAACTGCAGTCCAAAAGAAAGATAACATTAGATAACCAATGCATTTTCTAAGCAATTCATTTAGAATGCTCCCAAGCTTATCTTCCTCTATTTAGTATGCAAACTGTATGTGATACTAATGAACACAACACAGATTATTTATTCACTTAATCAATTGGTTTCAAACTTTTGAGTGACAAGTTTACTTAAGTTAATTGAACGTATAACTAACTTTGTCAAATTCAATCCAAGTATAAACAAGTACAACTCTCGTGTCCCTTAATACTAGATTCTAGAGGAGTGCAACTATAGATAACGCTAAATTTATTAAAAGTCTTTCCCATGACAATCAAAAATTAAATAATTTACCACTTAAAAAAAATTCCAACCACTAAGCTAGCTTTCATTAAAATATAGGTAGCAATCAGAACAATGGACAAATAGGTATGTACATTCAAACTTCACTTCCTACAGACAAATAGTTTCTATGTTTATAACACTTTATGGGTAGAAGTACAGTGCTCTTGGAGGTTACATAGAATCTATTGTTGCTGTGCTTTAAGAGAAAATGCTAATTGTGTATACGTTATGATGGTTTTGAAAAGTAAAATCTTCCAAACATCATTCACACAATTGATTCACATATGGGAAAAAAACCTGAACTACTGATCTGTGGGGAAAAAAAATACTGCCTACATTGCAAACCAGTCCTGAAACAAAATTTAATTATGGTTTCTTTACTGGTAAGAAAGTAAGCAAAAAAACTGTGTTCTTGTGTTGGGGTTTGGGGGCATTGGAAATGGGCATTGGTGATGCATAGAGGGTGCATATGCAACCCTTGAGATTGGCCGCTAGCAGTGCCTGGGTGGTCACCACTTGCCCCCCGCGCTGCCGGCTAGTCATTGACCTCTGGTCAGCACTTACTGCCACCACCACCCTCGCCGCAGACGGTGCTGTAGCCACCTGTGGGTGGTCCCCACTCGACCCACATTTGCCGCTGCCATGCCACTGCCCTTCCCATCTATGGGCAGTCACTATGCCCCCCCCCCCCCAAGCCTTGGGAGGCATGAGACATTCATGGGAACAGGGTTAACATTGTGGTCTGCCATTCAGGCATAGCATTTTTCAATGGTAGTAAGTTATTCCCATCCCTTCATCTCCCAGAGTCAATGTTGAATATATAAAGGAATATTTCATTCTTTTTTGCTTGCTCTATTTGGAATGATCACATCGGGGTGGAAGGGAAGGAAAGAGTAATCTATTCAAGTGGTTCAACTAGATGCTGTATTTGCTCTTCCAAAACTATTCTAGATAGATGTCTATCCAACCTCCTTTTAAAAAGCTGTACTGATGTATGTGCTATAACTGTTCTATTTTCTTCTCAGCCCTTGTTTCCAGTGTTTCTCATTTATTCATGCTATTCCTTATATCACTGTTGATCCAGACCTAGCCATTTTAAAAGATGTTTGTTCTTTTAGGGTTTTGTTGTTAATGTATAAAGATAGCCTATACACATGCATCAGTGCAGTCTGGTTGTATATTAATGTAAATGAGATGCGTACTATGCCCTGTACCAATGTAAGTCATTCCATTCTGAGTGAAATTATCCCTTAGAAAATCATAAGTAAATGTACACCAGTTTACTGATTGTGTGTCTACAGCACTAATCAATTTTATTCTAATGTAGCCCTTGCCTCAATGCAAACACCTACTGGGTAGTAGCTCTGTGCAAAGCAGCAAGAATTTGCTTTGGACTCAGCTGATTCAGAGGTCAGTGATTCCATTTGGAGATTCAAATCACTGTCCTGATTCTATTCAGCTGAATTGGATCTGAAAGATTCCATCATAGACTAACAGGCAGCTAACACAGCTGCCTCCATCTGGTAAGTCTGTTGGGGTTGGAGAGGGAAGGGGCATGGGGGAGGGAGGGATTGGGGCTGGGACAAGCTGCCCAGCTGGAATGTGGGTGCAGCAGCACTGGGAGCAGGGCCTGTGCCCTGCTGCCACTTGCCTAGCTGGGGTCGGGGGGCTAAGATGCGGGTGCAGCTTGCTCTGGGCAGAAGGGGGCAAGCAGTAGCAGGGCATAATCCCTTTCTCCAGCACTACTGTGCACACATCCTACACCCCGCTCCATGCTGGCTGGGAAAACAGAGGCAGTTTCCCCCACCTCCATGCCAGCTGCTGCGAAACACTGGCATGCGGCAGCATTGGGAGTGAGAGCTCTGCCCTGCTGCTGCTTGCCCTCTTCTGCCTGGAGTGAGCCACACCTGCATCACACCCCCCACCCCACCAGCTGGGCAAGCAGCAGTAGGGCAGAGCCCCTCTTCTCAGTGCTGCCACACCTGCATTAGTGCTGGGAGAGGGGATTCCACCCTATGGCTGCTTGCCAACCAGGGCAGGGCAGGGGTGAGCATTGCCTCTGCTTGCCAGCCAGCACAGAGGGACATGGGGGATGGAACTGCTGCTGCTTGCCAGGCAGCATGGGGGGGGCACAAGATATGGGCACATCAGCACTGGGAGTTGGGGCTCTGCCCTCTGGCCGCTTGTCCAGCTGGGGCAGAGGGGTGCGGGATGTGGGTGCAGCAGCACTGGGAATGGTGGCTATGCTATGCTGCTGCTTTCTCCCTTCCAGGCGGAGCAAGCATCTGGTGCCCTGCCTCTCCCCTGCCCCAGCTGGGCAAGTGGCAGCAAGATGGAGCCCCTGCTGTGAGCGCTGCTGTGCCTGTATCCTGCGCCCCCTGCCCTGGCTAGGCAGCTTGTCCCAGCCCCAATTCCTCCCTCTCCCATGCACCTTCCTTCCCCCTTCTCTAACCTGAACAGACTTACCTGCTGGAGGCAGCTGTGTCAGCTGCCTGTTAAGTCTATGGCCTAATCACCAAATATTTTCTGAATCTATTCAGATGCTTTGGATCAATTCAGAGCTTTTAATTGGTCTCCAGATTTGGGGACAAAATCAAATTGGGGCTGAATCTCCTCCAAATCAAATCGGTTACTGGAGTTTTCTCACAGCCCTAGTACCTAGTAATAAGATGTCGTAATAGCAGCTAATGTGAGTAATTATCTCTGTAAAACAGTTGAGGCAGAAAAACAGATGTTAGATTCATTAATAACAAATGGAAGCTATCTTAAAGTGTATGTATCCTTGCTACAAAACTTCATTTTTGTGGCCACTAGTAACTCTTTGGTATGGACTCTGAAATGGATGAAGATGACATTTAGAGGTCAGAGAGCTTGGACTGACTGCCCACAACCTTGGTTATCTACTAGGTTTAGGGAACAGTATCCCAACCTTTTCCATGGTGGAGTGCAAAACCCAGAGCAGCCTTGCAATATACTGCCTAGGAAAGATCTCAGCAAGAAGATCAGTGTGGAATTTACCCTCTGTTTGTGAACTGACCTAGGTTGCGGAGTCCTGCTATATCAGGCAGCATTTATCTTCTGTGCCTGATGTGTGTGTGGGTGTCCTCTTAGTTGAATTTTAAATGTTAGGTTCTGATTCATCAGTACCTTGTGAGTTGTTACACCTCTGGAATAGTACTTCAGCTCTTAAGTCTGAAGGACTCTGTTCAGGTGCAGGCATCTGCCTTAGCAGAGCTCACTGCAGGATCAGTCTGCATTTGGATTTTATGGAGGTGAATTTCTATGCATGAGAAACTTCTTGCAAGAATTTCTAGGAGGGTTACAATAAAAGCATAATTTTAAATTCTCTATTTGTTGCCACAGTGGTGTAAAGAGACAGATTTTCTTCAGAAGAAAATTAAAAATATAACCTTTCTAATATGTAAAATCTCCAATGGATTCTCTGTCCTCCATGCAACTTGTGTTTACCTGTGTGATACAATTTGTACTTAAGCAGAATACAAATGGAAAAGAACATTACAGAATGGGGCTTGCTTAGCCACATCAAATAAATTGTATTGTTTCCCCTGAATAATTCAGAGCAGCTCCCTAAATTAACAAGCAAAGGAGAGGAAAATAATGCAACAAGACTACAGGAAATTATTTTATACTGGATACATAGTACTAAGTCTAGGATTATCAAATGACTGTCTTGCATTATTACAATAAATATTCTCAGTGCATAGAGATTGCCATCTACAAAGAGTACTGGCAATGACAGCTACTGCAGTGATTCACAGCGGTGTGCCTTAAATATAAAATTTGGAAAGCAGATAATAACTTGGTTGGAAATCCCCTTTGCTGATGAATATGGTGCTTAGTTCACTTTCCTGCTGAGTTATTATTAGATGGCACATTGTTATCAAATAAATTGTGCTATTTTTCAGCAGGAACTATCTATCATTGTCATATACACCACTATTGTCATTTATGCCTTTACTTATATAAACTTACATAGAAAAGGAACACCAATTTCCCATAGAAACATATTCTTTTGGAGCTGTTGTTGTGTTACAAGCCCTGCATCCTGGAGAGGATAGTTTAACAGCAGAATGTCCAAAGGAAGATCAGGAAACAAAAGTGATCCCTACAGATATCAAGTGATCTCTACAACATTAGAACCTGCCACTGCACAGACAGAATGAGTGTCTGCCTTGCATGGAGCCAGTGACTCATGCCATACTAGCAGCAGTGTAACTAGCAGTAGGCTGGATCAGCATTAGCCCTGGACAACAATGTAGAGTGCCAAAATTGTCTCCCACCCCAATGGAGTACAGCAAGTACAACGTGAATACTATCCTGCTGTTGCTGCTTTACAAGCAAGAGCTGGGAAATTGGGGAGAGGGCGGGGGGCAGAGAGTATGGAGCATGTGGCAGCAGATGTGCAACTGGGAACTGTTTTGGAGTCCCTAGCATGTGTAAGACGCCTCTGACCCCTTCACTCTGTGTTTGTTGTTGGAACCATATGCACCCCCTGCTCTTGGAATTGTGCTCCCCTCCCAGGCTGCATTCAGACAAGTGAGCAAGTGCCTGTTCTGGTGTCTCGGAGCAGTTTGAGATACTGCAAGAAGCATTCTGGAAATGAAAAAATGTTCCCCGCACTGCATATTTTCAGCACAGTCTCTAATTTTGATACCAGGGAAACCTCAGGATTAATTTTTAAAAAAGCAGTGCAGGGCCCACTCTTGCTGCATACTCTGAGGGAACTGGAGGATGGGTCCTCCAGAGAGATGCTTTAGCACTGCGTACTGGGACAAATAGGGTTGAGGCAAGGCTGCAGCAATGGATTGGACTCAGGCTCTGTCCCAGGTAAACAGGTACATGTGTGATGGGGGGGACACTATAGGTGTGGAGTGAATGTGTGGGGGTGGGCAGGACTGGGTCACCCACCTGCCAACCACATAGTACATAGGCCTCCCACAGCAGCAGCAGCCACTGCCATCTGGGTGCTCCTGGCAGAGACTGCCAGCAGAGCAGTAGGGCCTCAGACCCAGTGGCTGATGTAGGGAGTGAGGGGGAGCTGTGAGCTGCACAGGACAGTGGGGCAGAAATCCATCCCTCCTGTGTTCATGCACACTGAGCAGCCCAGCTCTTCTGAAGGGAGCGTGCTAGAAGACAGCCAGACAGCTGTCTGACAGTGGGCAGCCTTGATGCACCCCTCTCCTGAACAGGATGGGCTCTGTCAGGGTCCAGTTGAGATTGACCAGACATTCAGTAGAGGCATACAGAACCTAAAGCTCCTGCATGAAGCAGGGCCTGAAGCCAAAGGTCCACAGCATGCCTGTGATGTACCCATGATCCACTCTGTCAAATACCTTTTCCTGGTCCAGGGATAGGAGGGCAAAAGATAGACCATCCAGCTGTGCTAGCTCTAGGAGGTCCCAAACCAGGTACAGGTTGTCAAAGATGGAACATCTGGGCACCGAGTACATCTGGTTGGGATGGATCATGTCCATCAACATGGACTGTAGGCACAACGAGATGGCCTTCACTGCCAAGTTGTAGTCCATGCAGAGGAAGGACATGGGACTCCAGTTCCTCAGGTCATGGGCATCCCCCTTCTTTGGCAAGAGGGTCAGCACGGCCCTCCAGCACAACAGGGGGAGTACCCCACTTCCCTAGGATTCAGCCCAGACCTCAGCAGAGTTCGGGCTGAGGATGTCCTAGAAGGCCCGATAGAACTCCACAGCATCAAGTGGAGGGTGGCTGAAAACTAAGCCAGTAAGAGGAGCTTCCAACCCATCCCAGTCACCTGCACTGACCTGCCAGAGTCCCTCCCACAGGGTCTGACAAGCTTTGGCATTGCTTGGATCCAGGGAAGAGAGCTCTTTGTAAAAGGTCCATGTGCACTGGCACATCTAACCTGGAACCATGAGGGAGATGATGCTGTCCCTCTTTAGCCCCCCCACCTCCTCCAGGAAATAGAAAAAGCAGAAGCCATGGTCCATCTCCCAAAGGAGCTGGACACGTAAGTGGAAAAATGCACCACAGGCCTGGTGGTCATCCAGAACACAAAGCTCTTCCCGCCTCTTCTGACACTCTCTGCAGAGGAATGAGTTTGGGTTAGTGGCCAGGCACCTCTCCAGCTTGAGCTGCTCCCAGACCATCACCTCCTGCCAGTTGTGCCCCTGAGTGTAGCTGCAGCAAAGAAGGCAAATGCTCACCTTCCCCATGTCCCACCATCTCTGAGTCAAGGGGAAAGCTGCCCACTGTTCCCACCAGGCCAGCCAGAACTCAGGGAAGGCTGAAGCCCACATCTTCCAGCAGACTGGCATTGAAATGCCAGTAGGATGACCCCCAAATGCCCAGGACCTAGCATAGCCTGGGCCCAGACAAGGTGATGATCGCTGAAAGGAATTGGCCAGATGACAGAAGAGAGGGCCTGGGCTAAGTGTGGCAAAAAGATATAAATCCAGTCTCCCCAAGGATGCCCACAGTGGCCTAGTTCCACTCCCTGCCTGACTGGTCTCATGCATCTACAGTGTTGTTAAAGTCCCCGCCAAGGACCATGCACTCACGAGGGTTGAGGGTGCCAATGTAAGTGGCCTCCTGGCAGAAAAAATCTGCCAACTCTAGGTCCCTTGTAGGGACATACCTATTCAGAAGGTTCATGACCAGCCACTTCACTTGGACCCAGAAGTGCAGCAGGTGGCCTGGCACTATCTCAATGTCCTAGAGAACCTCCAACTGTAAGCCTGGGGAGAACAAGGGTGTCACCCCCCCCCAAGAGGTGGTGGAGAGGTGACTAAAAAAGACCCTGTCTCCCCACTCCAGCCACCACTTAGTCTCGTTGGCCAGAGTCGTCAGGGTCTCCTCCAAGAATACCATGGGTAACCCCCTTCATGAAGGAAGCAGAGCACCCAGCAGCTCTGCAGACCTTTCCTGTAGCCATGGACATTGAGGGTTGCAAATTTAAATGACCTCTACCTGGGTAGGTGGAGTAGACAGTTCAGCAGGTGCCTTGCACATCTCAGTGTCCAGTGTGGAGTTCTCCAGCTTGGGCAGTGCCCTCCCATAAGTATAGAGGGCATCTATGAAACTGTGGGCCCACCTATAGATCCATGTGTTGCAGCTTTTGGGCCCCTTGCCTTACCCTGCCAGCACCCTTGCAGTGGCAAGGATGCTCTCAAAATCTCCCCAACAGTCCAAGGCAAGCTGTACCTTGCTGGTAGACTGGCATGTGTAGTTGCAGTCAAGTAGCTCACCCCTGAAGACTGCTGGGACTGCAGGTCTGCAGGCTCCACAGAGCCTCCTCATTCTTGGGCATCCTCCTCCTGGTCCTGGGGCTCAGCGGGACTCCTTAGATACCATCCAAACCCCTTGGTCTGCTAAGACCCTGGACTCTGGCTGGGATTGGGAGAGCTCTGCAGACCCTTGGGATGGGGGCAGGGGTAAAGGTAGGGGAAGGGTTCCCTTGCAAGATGGCAGTAGCTAGCAGTAGCCAGAGGCACAAAGGGGCCTAGCCATCTTCCCAGACACTTGTGCAAGTGCATGTGCCTGCATGTGTAGATGCATCCAGGCTGCAGGGTTTGCTCAGGGCCCAAATCCTGCTTGTTCCAGACTACATACTACCCATTTATGCTGTGCTTTGTTAAAATGACATGGGGAATTATTGTACTTTTAGGCTATACTATGATGCTATATAAAAATCTTGTCATGTAGAGTAGCTGTTACCAGTCTATTATCTTCCTCTGGCATTGCATCCAGCCACACTGAGTTTAGCTCCTACTTAACAGCCATAAAAAAGATAGAGGAGGGAAGTAAGCTATGTAAAGATTATGAGGTTGAAGAGGGTTTATGTTACTGCTATTTTAGTAGCTATTGAGGGAAATTTTGTCAACTGCAGGTAATTTTGCCAGTACGTGGGTGTCTGCTCTTTCTGCGGAGCACATTGATCAACTAGTCTTCCTCAAAAAATAATTTAAGTGAAACTTGATATTTCTGTTCAGCTACTGTGAACATGTGGTGTTTGTATGGCTTGCTTCTCATCCAGTAAAATAAATAGCTTATTTTGCAGTGTTGACTTGAAATAGTTGCATAAAGACAGCAGTTGCAGGCATGTGAGCAGTGTGAGATGCATGGTTTATAATAAGAGATCTCATCCAATCACCATAGTAAGAGGGTGATACAATTTAACCCCTATTTTATGAAGCATTATCTAATAATAGGAAAAGGGTTTAGGTTTTTAGCTTTTTCTCAGTTTAAAAATTTGAATAACTTAAGCAAAACTAAATTAGGTTCCCATCTGGCAAAGCACTTCAGTATATATTTAACACGAGTTCAGTAGGAGTACTCACGTTTGAAAGAGAACTGACTATTCAGCAGTCTGACAGTCACTGGAAGAGCAGTCTTTTATGTGTATATGGAGCATATGAAGAATTCAGTGGCTTGCACTTGTGAGGAGATATATGATTTAAGATGGGGAACAGATGATTTAGGCCTTGAAAAATTGGTACAACTGTTAACTGAACCCTAGCTAACTTTTTTCAATGTTTAACTTCTCAAGTTCTTATTTAACTAAGTTATGGCTTTATTTTTATTTTATTATATATATTGTATATGCATTTCAAATTGGTTGGCTGATGGCCAACAGGTGTTGGCCTCCATTGGACCAGGTAAATGAGGTCATAAAGGCTATATAAGTTAAGGACTGCCCAGGAGGAGGGGGCAGCAGCTGTGAGGAAGACTCGGAGAGAGAGAAGAGCTGAACCATCTGACACTGGCTCTCTCTCTCTCAAAACTCATGATCAAGGAACTGCCTGCCTCCACAGGTAATTTCCACCTGCCTCTGGATTATACTTGTGAGTAACCTACCTGAGATCTAACTAGATATATAGCTTGCAGTAACTCAGATGCGTGATCAAAGGCTACCCAGCCATGCCATTTGCTCTATGGGATTTCTCTGATATTACTCTACCCTGTACCTTATTCCAGCCCTACCCCTTGTAGCCAATAAAGTTCTCCTTTGTACCTAGCATGGGAGACTTATTGGGAGTGGGTCTAGATAATGCCTTGGAGTCCCCTTGGTTTGACTGACTAACAAAGACTGTTACTTGTGCTTCCGATTGAGGGAAGCATCCCAAGTGCTTGAAGTGAGTCAAGTACCCTTGAGGGCTACTAGGCCTGTGTTTCCCAGGGTGTACAGAGCCAGAATAAAGCCCAGCCCAGGGTGGTGGCAGTTTTTACCCCAGGCCAGCAGGTGTGCTCCAGGAAGCAGGTCAGCCAGACATGAGGCACCCCCAGGGAGGCATTCAGAGCCTGGAAGGTGGTTGGGCACAGTGAGAGAGGTGGCTCAACACAGGAGCACCCCCTACTGGCCTGCCACAGGCCATCCATTCTCCTTTGAGCGGCCAGGATCCAGACGGCTCATGGTGCTCGTGGCTACATCATACGAGCTGCCAATATGCACCATCTTCAGCAGGACGGTGATGTCTTCCCTTTCTGAGACGTGTAGGGAGTACTTGTGGGAGGAGCTGTGCAAAGCAGGTCTGCAGGTGGCCTTACACTTCACCTCTGATATCTGGAGCAGCCAGGGTGGAGATCATGCTTATCTCTCCCTCACAGGGCCCTGATGAGATCAGTCAGGGTGTTGGTAGAGTCTCCTTCAAGTGGAGGTGATGGATGAGTACCACACAGCAAGGGAGATAATGGGAGTCATGAACCGCATGGTGCAGGGGTGGCTCATTGGGCAGGGAGAACTCAGCCATGGGTTCATGGTCACTGACAACAGGGCCAATATGGTCAAGGCAGTCTGTAATGCCAACTTTGGCATCTGCTGTGTGACACACAAGTTCCACATCATTGTCAGGGATGCCTTGGAGTGGAGTAGAGCTGCCAGTGAGGGTGCCATCACAACCAGCCAGCTCACTTCAAAATGCAGGAAGGTGGCAAGCTACTTCCACTGGAGCATCAAGGGGGACAAGGTGCTGTGGGACAAACAGGTAATGCTGAGCATCCCACAGCACAAAATCATGCAAGATGTGGATACTCTGTGAAATTCCACATACCTGATGCTGGAAAGGCTGGTGGAGCCACAGAAGGCCATCCATGAGATGGGCTTGCTCAGGGAGATTGGGATCAGGAGGCCCCTTATCAAAAGAGGGTGGGATACCAACTCCTATACCTTGGTGGTCCTGAAGCCCTTCTTCAAGGCCACCAAGAGCCTCAGTGCTGCCAATGCCCTCCTTAGCCAGGTGATTCCCATAGTAGGGAAGCTTCAGGACCAAATGGAGAAGTTCCAGGGGATCAGTGTTCCTGTCTGAGGCAAGCCGCTGTCACCAGAGGTGCAGGCACTGGTGAAGCAGCTGAAGGAGGGCATCAAGAAATGGCTGGATGCATTGCGGTCCACTAGAGTCCACATGCTGGCAGCCACATGTGATCTGAGGGTGAAGGGAAGCATGTGCACCAGAAAACACTGGATTACTGGGTGGAGGTGATGGTGAACAGAGTCAGGGAGGCAGAAGGCAGAGGCAGGGGGACGTGGAAGAAGGGGAACCACTATCCCATGCCAGCACTCTATCCACAAGGCAGTCTCTTCCACCACAGGCACTACCAATGTGGGCCAAGGACATGGCTTACATATTGGGGTCCAGAGGCACCAGACCCCAGCATCAGGCAGGTAGTGTGGAGGCCTCAGTGGCTATGTATCTGACCAAGAAGGTGGAGCCGCTGCTGTGCACCACCTTGGGCAAACCGCAGCCAGATGTGGCAGGATCTGGCCACAGTTGCCTGGGAATACCTGTTCTACCCATCAACCAGTGTTCTGAGTGAAAGAGTGTTCAGCATTGCTGAGGATGTTGTGACACCCCACCGCACTTCCTTAGATCCTGGTTTGGTGGAGCAGCTAGTGTTCCTCAAGGTGAACTTCCTGCTGTTGGGGTTCCCCAAGCTCCATGTGCAGACGGAGTGAGTGCCACTCTCCTCACTCAGTCTGCACCTATTTCCTTTTTTTTTATTATTATATTTTTTAAACCATTTCATGCCCTGTTCTCAGAACTGGAGGCAGAACTCACTGTATCACCAGCCAGCAGGGGAAGAACATCTCCTTGCTGAGCTCCCATGCCAGGGTGAACTTGGAGGTATGGACTGGGGCTATGGAAAAGAAGGAGGACCCAGGTCCTGGGCATGACTTAAAACAACACCCTGCCAGGGTTGGGAGGCCTGGTGGGGCTGTTGGTGGTGTGGCAGCCCCCAAGAAATGCCAGGACCACAATCCTCCCTGATGAAAGGTGCATAGAAGGCCCACTATAACCTCAAGCCACCACACACATGCATGGTCCTGGCTAGGGAAAGCCCAGACCTGTAACATTTTTGAGAGGCCTGAGGCTTGCTGATTACAGTGGAGTTGTGAGGCTGCAGGTGAACTTAGCTGCCCAAGATGCCATCTGTGAGGCATGAGCTGCAGTGTTAGGGGAGGTATGGATGTTCATTCCTAGACATCCAGGGCCTAAATGGGCAGCCTCCCAGCTGGGAAACATCTGAATCAGTTTTTCATCAAGGCATGGCAGGAAAGGAGAGGTGGGTGATTGGCCCAGAAACAGGTGAGCAGATCGAGATCTCACCTGCACTGGGAAGGCCCCCTGCTCTTTCTCGATAGAATGAATAGTGAAAAAGCCAGAGGCTGGCATGCAGTGCAGGCAGAAAGCCCTTCAGTGAAAATGTAAATTTGAGGTGTCAAGAAGTGA
>NW_017728913.1:846201-861171 GCF_001723895.1 Crocodylus porosus
GTGCTGGGGCCAGGACCCAAAGCAGGATCAAAGGGCTGGGGGCCCACTGCAAGGAATGCCCAGAGCAAGAGGCTTGAGATTCTGACTGACCTCAAGGTGAGAACAGGGCCTAAAGGGGAAGCCAAAGATCCCAGAGAGGGGACCACAGTTGGAGGGGGTGAAGGATATAATCTGCAAGGTATAGGTTTCAGTGTTGGGGGAGTTATGGAGCTGTAGAACGATGTCACCCCAAGACACCTAAATGAGGAGCTTCCCACCTAGGGAACATTTGAATCAATTTTCTATCAAAGCATGGCAGGAAAAAGAGGGGTGGGTGGTTGGCCCAGAAACAGGTGGGCAGATGGAGATCTAACTGGTGACAGGTGACCATCCCTGCTAGTTTCATTCTTCTCTCCCCACACGTGCACGTGTCACAAGATTCGCTTTCACCATTCCATTGTGCAGTTTCACAAAAACCTCTGCACTTATATCTGTGAAACTTGGTAGGCTTCATGCCCTCAGAAGGAGCTATCATCCCTGCAATTTTCATCTGAATCAGTCAAGAAATGACAAAGTTATAGGCATTTTAGTGATTCCCCATTACAGCCTATGGCCTAATCACTAAAACACTATTGAAACTCTGAAACAGATTCAGCCAAACCGAAATGGAGCAATGATCCTAAACACCAAAATGAATCGCTGTCCTCTGAAATGGCTGAATACGAAACAGAAATGAAACATAGCACTAATACATATATTTATTCTCTCTCTCTCTCTCTCTCTCACACGCACAAATAAATATGATTCATTTATTATATGTAAATGTGTACAGGCAGAGGGGCACTATCCTCCCAGATTCTTTGTGATATACGGCTGCTTTTCCATGCTGAAATAAATCATAGGTTTATTTATTTACTTTATATTGAACCTTTATTTGTTTTCAATATTAATTAATATACATTGACTGAATTAATAATAATTATATATTTATTATTGACCTGAATAATATCCTGCATTTGAAACCTTATCTAAGTCTATCCCAACATGAAGTTAATTCAACAAAAGATATCAGTCATAAAAAATACTTGCCTCAATAAGTTTTTTAGAAACTCATTTTAGTAATTCAAGATGGTCTCAGGAAAAATGTTTGGATTTTTTAGATATATATTTATTTTCTTTTTAACCATTTTGGAATGTTTTACCTTGCACATAGAAAAGTCTGACTCAGTTGACAAGTGTGGTTTGTACTATTTAAATTTGCTATCTCACGGCAAATCCTAGGATCATTAGTTAGCTTCTTACAAAATGAGTACTCTGCAGGGAGATGCGCAGCCAGAATTGTCAATAACAGCAAGAACAGATTGCTTCTAGGATAAATATATCCAAGCCTTAATAAATCTTGAGCATTGACTGAAATAAGCATGAACCCTAAACTTCTTCAATGCAGACTCAATAATACAATACAGTGAAGAGTAATTACTGCTGTTGTGTTCTTACTGTGCAGGAAAGTGAATCTGGATGACTGTTTTATCCTCAAAACAAGTAGTTATTGCTAGCATCCTAAAGAATCATAGCTGTGTAGATCTAGATTCCATAACAACAAAATTCAACACTTAAGGCTGCCGAGCAGTGTCTTGCATTCTTTCAAAATGCCAAGGTCATCAAAATATAAACTTCTGAACATCAGGGAACACAAAGTTAAGACTTTGTGGATCTGATCTTTGATGTTACCCCCTGTACTGGTACTAGCCAGTGGGAAAGATTTTCATGTGCTCCGACTGAATTTATTTTGCAAATCAAAATTAGTGGCTCAAAAATTAGTTAGAAAAACTTGGCAAAATAGCTTTATCACAAAGACTATCTGGGAAGATAATGACCCTCTACATTATGCCTTCTGTGGGTACATAAGTATCTTGAGATCCAGTAATACTTACTTCAGCTCTTCATATTCTATCTTGCATCAGCTGCAGGGCACTGTCTTTGGAGATTGTTGATTTGCTCAGTTAGTTAAATAATGGGCAAGTGAAAGCATAATGTTTGGCTGTGGTTAATGGTTAAGAGGTTGTAAGAGGGCTGTAAAACTTAAGAGCTGATTGTTTAACCGTAAAGCAGTTGTCGTGGGCAAGAGCTGCCTATATTTCAAGGTCACAATAAGAGAATGTGTGTATATGTGGGCATATTAGGGCAGTGCTCAGAGAGGGCAGAGTTAAGAGCATGTTGGATGTACCTTAAGGGCGCATACAGATGCTACACTTAGATCAACTTAACCCACAAGACCCTGATGTAGACCTGTTAGTTCGCCCCTGCCCTATCCTACCTGTGTCTCTTTCCACCCTGACTGACTTATTCATAGATTATAGAGTCAGAAGGGACTCAATGGATCATCATGTCCGACCCCCTGCCCCTGGCAGCAAAGAGGACTGAGATTAGATGACCCCAGCCAGGTGACTTTCAAGCCTTTTCCTGAAGACCTCCAAGCTAGGTGACAGCACCACCTCTCTTGGAAGCCCATTCCAGACTCTGGCCACCCTTATTGTATAAAAAACGTTCCTAATGTCTAACTTAAATCTACTCTCCGCTAGTTTGCACCCATTATTCCTAGTTATTTCCTGGGGTGCTCTGGTAAGCTGCGCATCCCCAATTCCCTGCTGTCCTCCCCTGGCCACAAGGTCACCCCTCAGCTGTCTCTTGTATAGGCTGAAGAGATCCAGATCTCTCAACCTCTCCTCGTAGGGTTTTTCACGGAGATCACTAACCATGCAGGTGGCTCTCCTCTGAAGCATTTCCAGATCCTCCATGTCCCTCTTGAAGTGTGGCACCCAAAACTGGACACAGTACTCCAACTGTAGCCTGACTAATGCTGCATAGAGGGGGAGCATCACCTCCCTTGATCTGTTGGTCATGCATCTGCTAATACACGACAAGGTGCGATTGGCTTTGTTGATGGCCTTGTTGCACTGCTGGCTCATGTTCATCTTGGAACTCCAATATCTCTCTCAGCCTCTGAGCTGCTGAGGAGGGCATCCCCCAACCTGTAGGTGTGCTAGGGATTCCTCTTTCCTAGGTGGAGTACCTTACATTTATCATTGTTGAATTGCATCCTATTACATCCGCCCATTGATCTAACCTGTCCAGGTCGGCCTGTAACTGCTCCCTGCCCTCTGGTGACTTAGATGGTGTTCCTGGCATGGTACTTGGCACCACTGAACTTCTGTTCAGGAAGGATCTGATCTACAATCATACAGCTTAAAGCAAGCCATGTGATGATAGAGTGTGTCCTGGGAATGGCTCCATGTGCCCTAAATCTCTCTCTTCAGGTTTCCAAAGTTTTGAGTTTTTTTAAGCTCTGAACTTTTCATGATAAAGGGTTCATAAGTATGAGTTTTACCCAACTTGGCATTCTGATAGGGCATAAATAAGAAACTGTAATTCTGTGTTACCAAATTACCTTCCCACCCCACCCCCAGGCAAACCCCTGCTGGGGTCTGGGGCCAGGGAGAGGGGGTTAAACTTCTCTTCCCCTAAGTATAGAGCTGCCTTGCCCTGCTTGCTTAGTGCTGAATGTGATTGTGGACTACATGTCCTAAATGCACCAGGAAGCAGGAAGAAGAAGTGATGAGCAACCCTGTGGAGTCCTGCTTCTGTAAGTCTGGGCTGCTAATCCCAGAGACCTCAGGGGCAACAGAAAGATAAAGCGAACACATAGCCCACCCTGGCTACATGCCAGAGAGCTGTGTTGTAGTGCCCCTGGCTTCTGGTCTGAGCCACTACAGGCATATAGCTACATTTTCTGAATCAAAAGTGGATGTCTGTTCGTGTACTTATCAATTCAAGCTTTGAAGCTTAGACTAGCCTGCAAAGACTGAATCAGTTCAGCCTTAACGCTTTTTGACTGTCTGTACTTAGCCCTCCTGTATAATGGAGATTGTTGCTATTAATCAAACTGTTTGAAGTGTATGTAGTTTCTAACAGGACCAGTGTGAGAGATCCATGTTCCAGAAACTTGATGGTTACAATGGTTTGACTGCAACAACTACAAGTACATGAGGCAAGATTAATGTGTTTCTGTTCACTGAAACATGCAGCAACCTGTCACCATTTTCAGCCCAGCCCTGCCCACAAAACCATTAGGAAGTGAAGTCTTCCCTTGCTCTGGAAGCTTATACTGCTGTATACATGCATCATAGGGAATGATTTACTGGCGGGCTGAACACTTTTTTTGTGTAGCCCAAACTGTCCACTAAACAATGAACCACATTTCCACGATGTCCCAAAAGATTCTACATTAATCTCCCTGCTTCTTTGGCTAGACCTCCCCAGCCATGCCCTACCCAGCTCCTCTGTGCTCTGACATTTTAATCCCTTATTTGGTCAAGTTTTCCATCTCCATGCAGAGGTTACATGTTCCTTTTATGGTATTTCATGGTTTTAGTGGGTTTGAATTTGGTTTACAATTATAGAATCATAGCAAACCCTAGCCAGAAGGGACCTTGGGAATCCAACCCCTTGTTCAAGGCAAAATCATCCTTGTCTAATACTACTGCAGTGAGGAAACTCAAGAGGATTTTTCAGCTGGAGGTAAAGAGAGAGGCCCCCAAGAGAGTCAGATAAGCAGGGATCTATCAGATCCCAAAAACCTCAAGGAGAATTGAGGAAGGGGTTAAGGTAAGAGGCTGTATCTTAGAAATGTGTAAGTATAAAATATCCACAAACTTGGAATGCCAGGATTTCCATGCACCCCGTGATGCAAACTAAAATTTGAGGCAATCCAAGTAAGAACTACACCATAATTCATACAAACCTGAAAGAAATGAGGCTTTATGGGAAATGGCTAATAGAATACTGATATGATTTTAAATGTAAATGTTGTTTACCTTGCATATTTGGATGCAGGCAGATTTTGAAAATAATGTATTGAAATACACACACAGCCATTAGAACATCCTAATTAGCCAAAATAGATCATGTATCACTTCTTTTTCTAGATATAATCAGTGAGTTGTAAGAATAATAAACAGGAATTCACTAGAGGGATATTTTTAAAGGCCATATGTATTCAGCTTTCAAAATCCTGAATAAAATTCAGCATCTAAACAAAGTCTGTTTCTGTAGATGCACATGTAAGAAGTTTTAAGGAATGGAAGGGGGTAGGAGGTGCAGAAGAAGTAAACTTAACATTTAGTGAGTATATAATATGGGGAAATTATTTGTTGTGTACGTTTAAGAAATGAAGGGTAACTAACAGGCTCAAAGATCCAAGCTGGAGTAATGAACTATGAACTTTTCACAGCCACATTTTCAAAAATGCACACCAAGTCTCTTGATCTCCACCTTTTTGATGACCTGTTTGAAACTGTTACCCCTTTTTATTTTTTTTTGTGCAAATTTTAGCTTTACCTGTCTGTTTATAACATTGGGATAATAAAGCTTCATCAAATGTGGGTATCCATGGTTGGTTTGTGGGGGCAAAGTTTTCTTCTCTTCAAACGCATTAAAAAAAATCAATCCTAAGTGGTAAATTTTAGCAATAGTAATTGAATCAATATCCCTACACATTTGTTAAAGGCAAGATTTCTCTTTCCTCAGAAATCTTGATTATAATCAATTCATTTGAATGATTCCTGTCTTTACATACTTTGGGAAAAGGTGGATGAAAACCTAGGACAAGCAGATACAAGAATATCTGATTTAAGGTATAGAGTACATTTTGTTTGGCACCTCTCTCTTCTGGTCCTGGCAAACATGTAATAGCAGCTCTTGGAAAGAACTTTCCAAAAGAACTGAACTTTTCAACTGGTGACCTAGTCTGAGTGATTGAGCATGTGTATTGAAGACTGAGGAAGTGGTGGGAAAGCCAGGTACTGCTCATGAGAAAGTGAAGAGACACCTGTGAATGACAGCCAAATGGAAACATGTATGGTGAACATGATTGGACATAGGTATGATTGGCAAGTGACAGTGTTGCATGTTTGGACACGGGGTGACGTGATGAATGAGAGCATAAAAGAGAATCCCCTTGAACCCTGATGTGAGTTGGGTGTTCAAGTGGGTTTTGTGTGTTTGAAGAGTATTTGTGTGAGGTTTGTGTATGGCATAGTGTGTTGCATTGGAACATCCATAGCGTGTTTTAGTGTGGTGTTGGCTTGAAAGACAATATGTGTGACAGTGAAGTTTCTCAGAGCGGGAGTAGAGCTCCTGCTATCCTCCATAGCACATCTGAGTCCCCAGGATGCTCCAAAGGGCAGGGCTGCTGCTGGTGTGGGGTGGGGGGAGCTGTGGGTTGTGCAGGGTGACAGGTGAGAAGTCCCCTCCACATCCACAAACTCCACACTTCCAAACTACCTCCACAACCCCCACACCCACATACCCACCCACAAGCTCTACATCCCCCCCATGTATCTCTCATACTGTGTGCCCAGCTGCCAGATGGGACAGGATCTGCTGGCAGGAGCCATGGCTTCAGGGACAGCTGCCACAGTGAAGCCCTGTCCTGTGCCCATACTGGTGCTGAGACATGGGGCCCTGGCCTGTTGGGGGCTCCTGGTCCCAGAAACCACTTGGGGGGTGTGATGGGCTGGGGGGTAAGGAGGAGGTGGTAGCAGGGGAGTGTGTGTGAGAGAGAGAGAGGGGTTCAGGGGTGGAAGAGCACTTTGGGTAAGAGAGGATGCCAGAGCTGGGCTTAGAGCCCCCCTTAACCTCAAGAGCAGTCTGTGCATGGGGACACCAGCCTGGAAGGAAAGGGGCTTGCACAGCCATTCTCTGACCCCGAGTCAAGGGCTTCCCATGAACACCATGGGGATCACTGGGGCTTGGGCACAGGTGCAGGGAGCAGAACAGAAAGGGCTGGCATTGCTCAGAGCCACAAAGTAGCCCATGGGAGAGCTGCAGTTGGATGTACGTCCTGTTACTAGGACAGAGCTGCTGCTGGGAGGAAGCTAATGAGAGCAAGCAAGGGCTGCAGGTCAGGAATGGGCACAGGACAGGCATTGGCAGGGCTGGGGGTTGGGAGTGAGGGGCAAGGGCAGGGGAAGGGCATTGGTAGATCAGTGCTACTCAGTGCCTCACATCCTGGTGAGCAAAGGGGGCAGGGGGCAGCTCTAATTTTTCTATGACAAAAAAAAAATAAAAGCAAATGCCAAAATGTATAGATATTTAGAATGTGTTTAATTATGATGATAGTGGCACTGGTAGTCTTCCAAATTGCTTAACACTTGTAAATATATCAATAAAACATTGCTGAACTGATCCCCTATATGGTGGTGGTTCATTTTAATCATGGAAGAACATGGATTTGAGGGTACTTTAATGAGAGAATTTGGGGGGGGGGGGGTTATCAGAGAATTTCTAATTTTTAAACAGGGAGCACCAGGATCTCTCCTGGTGAGGCAAGTGGTGAGACCCAGGCAGAGGAGCCTGCCCAGGGCCAGCACTGAGGACCCAGCTGGAGAACAGATAAGGTGGCTGCCCTCCTGGCTGTTTGGAGCCAAGAGAACACATTTCAACAGTTCAAAGTGGGCCACCACAAGGAACACATCCTGTGGGCGATAGCTGCCCAGATGGCAGAGCAGGGACACCAGAAGACATGATAGCAGTGCTGCCCAAAGGCAGCCATGATCCACTGTCAGCTGACCCGGAGGTACAGGTGGCTCTGCTGTAGTGCCTATAACCAGGTGGATGTATGGTGCCTATCCGGGTATGGCAGGTATACAGACATAGGGCCACAGGTCCAAGGGGGCGGATGCTGTCACAGGTGGCAGTAGGTCAAAGATGGGCAGCAGATCCTGCTGCCAGATGGCTGCAGTGGATAGCTGGTGCAGGGGTCCCTCCAGGTTAGGGCTGCTTCATCAGTCCAGTTGGCACAAGGGGTTAGTATCCCCAGATACCAACTGGCCAGGCCTCAGAAGCTCCTGAGGGCAAGTAGCCCTGAGCTGCTTGCCAGGGCAGTTTTTTATACTGGTGGAGCCAGCACAGGTGCTGGCCCCAGCATCTAGCTCCCCCTGGCTGAAGATCTGGAAAAGCTAGAGGCTGGGTCACTGTGCCCCAAATGGTACAATTTGACCCACACCAAAGTGCATGTGTGCTGAGGCATGAATCTCTGGTACAAATCTGTGCCGCTGTGCGACTGAGAAATGGCTGATTAGACTTATCAGACAAACCTAAGGCTGACGGGAGTATTTGCTCCTGTTGCATCCTGCTTCCCAATCCGGCTCCACACAAGATGCATAAAAGTTTTAGCTGACACTTCAGTTGAGAGCCACTGTCCTAGAGCATGTGGTTTTGTGTTCCTTTCCTTAGTATCAAAACTCTGGATATTTATTTTTTTATCCATACAAATGGCCTACGCTGCATTGAAACATGCTAAATTTAGTTAATGATTTCTGTTTCTAGGAACATTCTGATGAGTAACCTCATTTGCTCAAAGTGAAAACAAGAACTGTAAACACAGGCAGATGAATGTCTTTATAAAGTAGAAAGAATATTCAGATTTTTTAAAAGTAATTTAACTCCTAATCCCCATTACTTCAGTGGTGCAGAAGAAGGTGGCAGGCAGCTGAACCCCTGTTACTTCTTAGAAGAGTCAGCAGAGCAAGTGCAGCTGGCAGAGAGGTTAGCTGGAAAAAGGCAGCAGGTACAAGTAGCAGAGTTAAAGGGCTACAGGATCCTAGCCTACAAAGGGCAGACAGCAGAAGGTTAGGTGGCTGATTTGGATAACTAACAGCACCTGTGTCCCATTGCAAGACAACTGGATCAGGTGAGCAGAAGGGGGAGGAGAAAAGTGATGGAGGCTGTCTGGCCAAGACCCCAAGAAGGGGAAGAAGTTTGTTGAGAGTTACAGAGATAGTTTGTTTCATGTAAGTAGCTGGCCTTGTGTTTATAAGGCTGAGGTTTGGGAGTGGCTTAAAGGAAGGAGGAGGTGGTCACAGCCCAGTCAAGTGTCTAGAGGGACACATTCCCTGGCAGGCTGCTCATCTAGGACAGGCAAGAGTCAGGGTCTAGGCAGGTGTCCCAAAAAGCAGCCTATCTAGGATACGCAGGAGTGAGCAATCCAAATTGTTGTAGAGAGTGTGAAATCTAGGCCCCCAGGGGAAATGAGGAGTAAGTATAAACTGCACGAGAGAGAGTAGGGTGTGAAAACTGAGCAGACTATTGGCCTGATGATGAGCAAGGTATTGAAAGCTGAACTCTAGTCTTCTCATCTATTACAAAAGCTATGTGAAGTAAATAATGCCTTGTGTCAGGGCAAAGGGTGAGGCTGGATTTGGGGAGCTGGAGGAGAGGAACAGGCATAGTGTTCACCAAGGATACCATGGTCCCAATGGATGTGGAACCTATTACAATAATAAATGTAGTTGGGCTCTGTTCCACTAAATGTAGATGTAATCCTCTTGGATCTGCATTCAGAGTGAGAGGTTTCTCCTTCTTCCCCCTGCAGTTGAGGAGGGAAAAGAAGGGGCAATAAAAGCATGAAGCTCCAAAACAAAATGTGTTCTCTGTATGCTATAAATTGCTTACACTGAGTTCCAGATCAGATTCAAAGAAGGGCTTCGATATGTATAATGAGATTTAGGCAGATTCTAGACTCCTAAATCTAAAACTGAAATCCTAAAAATCTACTTCAGCTTTTGGGAACAAAATCAGAAGTGTCTCAACTCAATATGTATCTGCCCTTTTGACCTACAAAAGCACCTAAAGTTAAGTCTCTTTCCCTGCCCAGAATTGCCCTATATATATAGAAATAGGATTCCCCTATACATAAACCCCATCTGTTTCAAAAGCTATATGGGGTAATACCTACATTGTCTGATGGGCTTAACCTGATATCTGTGCTCAGACTATGCCTAACTCACACTAACAGTGTTGACTTCAGCACACAACACAGCAACCATTCAAAAAGTATTCTCTGGCTGTGGTATATACATTTTTTTTATATTGCACTGATTCTTCCTCCAGGAAGAAAACCCACCGCTTCAATTTAGGGAGAATTAAACCGATGTAAACCCCTGTTGCATATACAAATGCCCTTTGGAGAAAATCTTTGATACAAGGAGCTTTTTTGCTCCATTTGGCCTATGTGACTCCATTCTTGTTTCCTTTCCTCTTTTAAAATTCATATGTTGATTATCAGTAAGTTAGAAGAAAATGTTCTCACTCGTAATTTTGAAAATAGGTTATGTATATTTGTCCACAGACATTCTGACAGAGCAGGAATGATTCCTTGATCTCGGAATAGGACTGGCTTGGGCAGTTTGTATAGTATTAATAGATAAGAATACTGCAACGTTTAGTCAACTTGGTTGTGAACTGCTGTCACATCTCATTCAGATTTGTCTTAAGATGATTAATAGCTTGCTGTATTCACTCAGAAGTTATTGACTTTTTAACCCTGATAGACAATCAATCATATATCTGAGCCCACTTAAATCTGAAGTATCTCATAATTAACAGAACTGTAAGTGCCGTGTCATAATCATACCTTCAAGCTTTTGAAATTTGAAGCATTTATTAGATTAGGCAGCTGAAGTTCTGAAACAAGACTACTCTTGTCTTTAAATTATTAGAGGTGGGGTGGTCATGGTGCTGGGGAGGGTGGGGGGGTGGGAATTCCCTTCAGCTTATATGATAGAAGTATTGTATAAACCTGTTGGGAGCTGTGGTCAGGTGAAGCTTTATATTAAGCCCTGTTAAACATTGTATTCAGAGTTCTTCTAAATCTGGTGAAACATTTAAATGCAACATGATCAAGAAAGAAAAATCACATTTTTTATAACTTTATAATGAAAATTTGGGGCTAAAGATAGACAAACTTACTTATATTTGATTTTAAAAAATATTAATTCAATCCAAATTTATTTTTTATTTTTAGGACCTTGTTACATGTTACACTTGCAATGTTTTATTTCAAACATAGTAAATTACATGGTAATGCTTACTATAATCTCAGCCCTCCAGGCGTGTGGTCAACAGACAGCTGTTTGTCAGTTCCAGCCTCCTCACCGACAAACAGCTGTTTCTCTGTCCCCTCCCTGCTACCACACCAAAGGCAGCTCAAGGCTCCTGTGTGGTGCAGGGGCTGGGACCAACAAACAATTGTACTTCCCAGTCCCCTCACCACACCCAAGTCTAGAACTGGGTTCAGTAATGGGGAGGGCTGGGACTGACAGACAGCTGTTTGTCAGTCCTAGCCTTTCCACACTAGACACTGAAGACTGCTAGTATTGTGCCTGTGGAGTAATCCCACCATTTCATAACACACATTACTTAACACTATCTGGAGATGCTCCTCACCCAGAAAAAATATACCTTTTGCTACCATCTGGTAGCACTTGGCATGTGTTTTTCTGCTTCAGTGCATAGATGCTCATGTTTTAAGTGCAGCTAGCATGACCTAAGTGTAATGTGACAAGAACCTTAGATAGGAGCTCACCATATACTAGCAGTGCTTGTGATGCATTGCATCTGTCGTGTCCTATGATCATCTCTGCTAGCCTTCTGGCCTCTAACCAGCAACCTATGGCCAGTGGATTGGATCAGGCCTTACCAAGTGATGATGTTTTAAAAATCTGGCCTGAAAAATTAGGACATCAGCGGCACTTTGGCAGCAGGGAGAATTAGCAGCATGTGGTGGCCGTGGCCAGATCACAAGCAGCAGTCTGGTTTCCAAACAAGCTGTGTTAATTCAACACACTGCTCTTAAAAGTTTGGCAACCTAATCCATTCCTGCTGGAACTTGATGTAAAATTTCAAATTTGAGCAGCTTAACAGAGCATCTCTTTAAAATACCTACCTGCTAAATGAATGTATTATCCAGATTTAGGGGCAAAGGAGGTTTACTTTTTAAAATGACATTAATCTGAAGCTCTGGTCAGGAAAGATTCTGTTCTGCACTCGGATCTTGCTACCAATGAAGACTAGACATGGGATTTTGAGATTTCTCATTTCCAGTATAATGCGACCTAAATCCCGTTTGGCCTTCATACATAAGTGGTCTGTATGCAGTTGCATAACATCAGTTTGACACACTTTGCATTTTGTTTTCACATGTGGAACAGGATCACCCTATACATGTACCTGCCTGTGACAGGGAACCCTAACCCTGTCACGAGGAAGAAGGTGTGCCCCTATAAGGCCAGAACCTTCTGGGCATGGAGGGCTGGTGAGGAAGGGGTTAATTGCTGAACTGGGATGGCTAGTCAGCTAACCGGAAGAGGCAGGCCTATAAAAAAAACAAAAAAACTCTGGGTAGAACGGCAGTAGGGGGGTCAGCACCCGAAGGGGAAGCATTCCCCCTGAGAGCTCCAGGAAGAAGTTTGGGGAGCAGTCTACAGCAGGAAGGGGGAAGCTACAGAAGCCCCTGTGAGATGACAACTGCATCTACAACCAGGACTGTAGCCAGCGGTGTGGAGCCAAGACTCAAAGAGATTTCATATAAGCTGACCTGCTGCATTGATTGGGCACATACAGTTATTCATAGATTCATAGATGTTAGGGTCTGAAGGGACCTCAACAGATCATCGAGTCCAACCCCCTGCATAGACAGGAAAGTGCTGGGTTCAGACGACCCCAGCCAGATGCCCATCTAATCTCCTGTTGAAGACTGCCAGGGTAGAGGATAGCACCACTTCCCTTGGGAGCCCATTCCAGACCTTGTCCACTCTAACTGTGAAGAAGTTCCTCCTAATGTCCAGTCTAAATCTGATCTCTGCTAGCTTATGGACATTATTTCTTGTGACTCCCAGGGACACCTTGGTGAGCAGAGCCTCACCAATTCCCTTCTGTGCCCCCATGATGAATTTATAGGTAGCCACAAGGTTGCCACTCAACCTTCTCTTGTGGAGGCTGAAGGTCTTGTGGAGGTCCAGATGCCTTAGTCTCTCCTCATAAGACTTGGCCTGCAAACCCTTTACCATATGAGTGGCCCTCCTCTGGACCCTCTCCAGGTTATCCACATCTCCCTTGAAGTGTGGTGCCCAAAACTGCAAGCAGTATTCCAACTGCAGTTTGACCAGCGCCCAATAGAGGGGAAGTATCACCTCCTTGGTTCTGTTTGTCATGCATCTGCTGATGCATGATAAAGTGGAATTAGCTTTTCTGATGACTTCATCACATTGATGACTCATGTTCATCCTGGAGTCCACCAGGACTCTGAGATCCCTTTCCACTTCTGTGCTACCGAGCAGGTCAATTCCTAGGCAGTAGGTATGCTGGATGTTTTTCCTCCCTAGGTGCAGCACTTTGCATTTCTCCTTGTTAAATTGCATTCTATTGTTTTCTGCCCATTTGTCCAAACTGTCCAGGTCTGCCTGTAGTTGTTCCCTGCCCTCCGGTGTGTCCACTTCTCTCCACAGTTTTGTATCATCCACAAACTTGGATAAAGTACACTTCACTCCCTTGTCCAAGTCACTGATGAAGACATTGAAGAGTATCAGTCCAAGGACCGAGCCTTGCGGGACCTCGCTACCCACCCCCTTCCAGGTCGATACCGCCCCATCCACTACCACTCTAGGGTACAATCCTTTAGCTCATTTGCCACCCACCAGACTGTGTAATCATACAAGTCACAGCCTCTTAACTTGTTCACCAGTATAGGGTGGGATACCATATCAAAGGCCTTCTTGAAGTCTAAGTAAATGATATCAACCCCTACTCCTGTGTCGAGGTGTTTTGTCACCTGGGCATAATAAGAGACTAGATTAGTCAGGCATGACCTACCCGCTATGAACCCATGCTGGTTTTCCCTCAGCATAATTTTTCCTGCTGAGCTCTCACATATATGAGCCTTAATAATCTTTTCAAAGACTTTGCCAAGGATGGAGGTGAGACTGACTGGCCTATAGTTGCCTGGATCCTCCTTCCTCCCCTTCTTGAAAATAAGGACCACATTGGCCCTTTTCCAGTCCTCTGGGACCTGTCCCATGTGCCATGAGTGCTCAAATATTCTTGCCAGTGGCTGTGCAATGATATCAGCCAGTGCCTTCAGTACCCTCAGATGGAGCTCATCCAGGCCTGCTGACTTAAATGCAGCCAGTTCTTCCAAATGACTCTGCACCATCTCAGGGTCAACGCTTGGTAGTCTGGTGCCCAGCTGTTGTCTCTCTACCATGTGAGACTTGTCTTGCTCCTCGTTTAGGAAGATTGAAGCAAAGAACTCATTGAGGAGTTCAGCCTTGTCCTCCCTGTCTGTCACCAATTGCTTTTGCCTGTTCAGTGGTGGCCTATTCCACCCTGGGCCTTCCTTTTACTCCCTATATATCTGAAAAACATTTTTTTTGTTATCCTTAACTTGGGATGCCATCCTCAGCTCCATGGTAGCTTTGGCCTTTCTAATGGCCTCCCTACAACTGTGAGCTGAGGAGGCATGCTCCTCTTTAGTAATCTGTCCCTGTTTCCACTGCTTATATGCCCCCCTTTTGCCCTTAGGCTGCTCTGGATTTCTCTGTTCAACCAAGGAAGCCTCTTGGCCCCTTTCCCCCATCTCCCTCTGTGCCCAAAGGATTGTTTCCTTAAGGCACAGCCACCCTTCCTGGGGTCCCATCTCGCCAAATCTCCTACTCTGCAGTGCATCGACTAAACACCTGAGTTTGCTGAAGTCAGCCTTCTTGAAGTCTAGCACTTCCACCCTACTAGTTACCTTACCCACTCTATGCCTTATGATGAATTATATTATTTGGTGGTCACTATGCCCCAGCTGACCATTGATCTGAAGGTCCCCTATCATGTCATACCCTGTTGCCAATACCAGGTCCAGGAAGACATTTCCCCTAGTGGGACCATGTTCCTCCTGTATCAGGTGGAGGTCCTTTACACAGGATAGGAACCTGCGTGAACGGTGGGAATTTGCTGTCTGCATCTCCCAGCAGATCTCAGGGTAGTTTAGGTCCCCTATGACTACCATCTCTCTAGTCTTTATGGTTTCTGAGAGCTGCCTCAAGAGTTCCAAATAATTTCATAGTTTCTAGGGTCGGAAGGTACCTGAGCAGATCATCTAGTCCG
>NW_017728913.1:861950-863021 GCF_001723895.1 Crocodylus porosus
TGCATCACTTTGCACTTGTCTGTGTTGAATCCCATCCTATTCTCATCCGCCCACCCTTGTGACCTGTCTAGGTCTGATTGTAGCCTGTTGCTTCCTTCTAGTGTGCCCACGTCCCCCCACATCTTAGTGTCATCAGCAAATTTGACCCCTACCACCAAATCCCTTTCTCCTTGACCTCCATGTATCCTAACCCGTAATCCTTCTACTTTCTCCTCTTCTGATTCCATTTTGATAAGGGTCGATGTATAACATTCCTTGACACAGAGCGCAACCCCTTCCCCTTCTCTTCCCCACTGTATCCTTTCTGTATAGCTTATAGCCCTCAATGTGTACCGTCCAGTCATGGGTAGAGTCCCACCAGGTTTCTGTTAACCACACTAAGTTGTAAGTAAGAGTAAGAGTAGCACTTCTGCAAGCACAGAACTAGCACTGCAAGCAGGAGTGCTCGTTCATCCTGTTTGCTCCCCATGCTCCTAGCATTAGTTTATAGCCACTTGAGCCCTGTTACTGGTGCCTTTGTTGCCCCCCAGCTCTGATGCTCAATGGGCCCCTTACTGCTTACCTCCTTATTGCTTACCTGTGCTGCACTGCTAGACATCCCATGGAACGCAGGTTCCTGATAATCTTTTTCTGCCTCCCCGTCTGAGCTAGTTTAAAGCCCAAGTAGGAGATCAGCCAACCTGTTGGAGAAAAGACTTTTACCTTTCGCTGAGAGGTGAAGTCCATCGCACCCCAGGAAGTCCCTTGCCAGGAAGTATGGGTCATGGTCCAGGAAGCCAAATCCTGCAGTATGGCACCAACTCTTAAGCCGCAGGTTGACCTCTCTGATGCAGGCGCTGTGATGCCTACTGAGGCCTCTGACCAGGAGGATGAACGAGAAGACTACCTGCACCCCTGTCTCCCTAAGCCTGGCTCCCAGAGCCCTGTAGTCACCGATGACATGGTCAGGACTACTCCTGGCCATGTCATTGGTTCCCACATGGATGAGGACCATTGGATAGTAGTCCGAGGGCCTCTGGGCCAGGAAGTACCATAGTCCAGAAGGGAGCAGAAAAGGGCCTATAGGCACTG
>NW_017728913.1:868074-881201 GCF_001723895.1 Crocodylus porosus
GTAGCTTTCCTTCACATAGAGAGCTACACCCCCGCCCCTTTTGTCAACACGATCCCTCCTGTACAGGGTATAGCCCTCTATACCTGTGGTCCAGTCATGGGTGGAGTCCTACCAGGTCTCTGTTATCCCAAGTGGGACCAAGGCCCTGGGAACTACTGAAGGTGGCTTGGGTTTTCAACCCCTGGCATGAGGGCAGGCACTTGGTGCAAAAGCCTTACAAGAAGGTTCCGGGAGCAGACTGAGACCCCAGAGTTGCAGAAGGCATCTTGGGTATCCAACCCCGAGCAAAAGGCAGAGCCTATGGTGCGCTCAATGGTATGCAGGGGCCCTGAGTGAGCCGGCTGCCCAAAGAGAGCCCAAGGCAGCTGGGGCCTCAATGAGGGAGGAGGCAACTTTCCCAGGGAGACCAAGACCCCTCCAGACTCCCAAAGTCATGGGTTACCAGAGAAGCGGATTCCCACAGGACAGAAATTTTCCCCAGTCAGTAGGAGGGGAAGTCCAGAAGGAGAGGGCTTCCTGGGTTTTGAGGTTTCCTATATGGAGGGTCTGAAGGTCACTAGAGATCTTTCCCCTTCCCCTTGATAATTGGAGCACAGCTACTACTCCAGGACAGCCAGGGCATTATTTTGAGGTTCATGTGCCTTATATTTTGTGAATTAGCACCTTGTGTTTTGTAATTTGTATTTTAATAGAATTGAAGATTATATGATCTTTACTGAAACCCTTATACTGGCTCTTCTTTATTACTTACCTGTATTCTGAGTGGTGGTAAAGGATTGTGTGTGTATATATATACCTTGTATGTGGTTTTATGCAGGGAGGGGGAGGTATATTCCTGTGGTTTATGGTATTACTACATTTGTATATAGTTAAGTTCAGTGTCCTAGCTTGGCTCTATAGGGGAAAGAGGGAAACTGCATACAGCCAGCAGTTTCACCCCACAGCACACCTACCTTGCTAACCTTCCCCTTCAATTGGAGAGGGGAGTACATAACCAGGTACTACTCATGTTACACCAGAGTCCCCCAGCAGCCTGGCATGCTCTCTGGGCTGTGTTCTCTGCTCCAGCAGAGCAGGGCTGGACCTTCCCCTCTGCTCTCTAGCCAGCGAAGAGACAGGCAGAGGCAGGGGCCTGGCCAGACACCGGCCTGAGAAGAGAAGAGGGTTTATTCCTATCCCCTTTTCTCCCTCCCTTCCCTGTCCCACCATTGCAGATCTGCATTTCTTCGTTCACAGCTCCAGCATTTGGGGCAGGGCCAACCCCAGCAGTAGCTTGGAGTGAACTGGGCAGGGAGGAGATTAAACTTTTTAATTGCAAATTGGCAGTGGAATTTAGTTGCATATATCTATATTAGATTCATCTAACTCTTTCTGTCTAATTTGTCTTTTGTTTGAATAAAATATATTCCTGAAGTAGAGAACCAAAGCTGCATTGAAGTGAACAGAATAGTATTCCTGAAGTAGAGATCCAAAGTAGAGAACCAGCACTGACATGTGGACAGAAGTTAGCTGTTAGACAATCTGTTCTTTTTTTTCTTTCTTTCTTTCTTTTGTGTGTGTGTTTCAGCACAGTGATCATTTGAGGACCTAAGCCTGATGCATCCTCATGACTGATCATCTGAGTAAGGTCAGTGATTTTTTTTATTATTCTCTAATAGTTATAACATTAGGCTTTCTCTGGATCAATATAATCCTAGCGAAAAATCTAATAACTTCTTCAGCTAAATGTGACAAGTGTATGGTTAATTTCGGTCTCCCATTAAGTAAATCAAAATCATTGACCTACACACAAATTTTCTGCATCTTTTTCTTTGGTTAGAAGGTAGAAAAGACAGTAGTCAGGCCTGTGGAATTTGTGATTTGCAATTGTTGTTACAAATTTGTAACCCCGCCTAGCACATCATCAGAAGTAAAACTCTCCACTATTTAACAGGGATTGAATGGGACACAATCTTGCCTTAACAATGAATGCAAAACCTATCAGTGCATTTTCACTGCTACAGAAATCAACACTCCTCACAATAAACTTAGCAAAATCCATGGATCTGACATATTCATGTCCCAAAATGTGTCATATTTCATCTAGTGTACCGAATGCCTTCATGGAAGCTATATGGGTGTGTAGAGGGGAACAGGCAGAGGAATGGGAAAAGAGAAAAAAAAACTCCCTGCAGGGGAAGAGGAGTCCACCAAAAAAGAGACAGCGATGTGGAAAGAAAAGAGAATATCACAGGGGTGCGGTTCTGCAGCAGCTGCTCTATGCAGCAAGAGTAGCCCTGGAAGGAGAGCAGTGTGCCAGAAGGGATGGAGTACGGAGAGACACTTCTGGAGGCTTGTGACATTGGGCAGGAGCCTTTGAGATCCCGAGAGTTCACTTCAAGCTGGGATGAGAGTTTGGCCAACCTCTGCTGAACTGCGGGACAGCTGCTGGAGAGACACCATAGGGAAGAGTGTCACAAGCAGTGGCGGAGCTCTGCTGGAGAAAGACCTGCCATGACAAAAGTAGTTATACCCTATACAGGTCTGAGCTGTAGCTGTTTTTTGTTTTAGTTATTATTTGTTCTTTTGAAACTCAAAGAGGGTTCACTGGGTGAGGGTGTCAGGCTGGCAACACCCTCAACCCAAAAACCCGGAATGGGCAGGATCGTCCAGAACCACAGACTGTGGTTTAAGGGTGAGACACCCTGGCAAGACAGTCACAGGTTAAGAGATTGAGAGAATAAAGCTCCCTAAAATAAAGGCCCAGGATGGGTTTTTTCCCCTTTCGATTTAAACTGTTTATGGTACATTATTAGAAGAGGTGGGAAACCCCAGGAGAGTAGGGTACGGGTCATGCAATGACCCATGAAACTTATCTGAGGCTAAGGGGAAGTCTGGTGGTCCATTGTTTTCTGTGTTGTTTAGACACAAAGGAATCTAACCTAGAATGCAAAAAAAAAACCAGGCTGTTAGATCTATCAAGAAGAACAATGAGTGTAATCGACAGCGTAACACCTGAGTGGGAGTAGGATGTGGTGTAGGGTAGGCTGGAGCCCCAAAACGAATTTCTGTGTGGATTACCATTAGCTGGCTGTGGTAGAGACAAAACAATACCTCCTGATCAATAACATCAACAAAAAATCAAGATGTGGCAAGTGAGAGTCAAGCCTCACTGCAGTGAATTACTGGCAAGTAAAAGCGAAAATAACGGGTCAGGCCAAGAAAGCTTCAGGCTGCCAAGTACTTACACTCAATCAAGGATAACCCCTGACAGGATGAAACTAGGCTAAATGAACTCAACAGAATGAATGATCACAGGAAAAAGATTAAGGACAGAGACACAAATGTATAGAAGAATACTTTTTACAGAGCAACCACTCACTTCCTTACCTCACTATTCTTGTGCTCAAGGGAAATTTATAAAATGCCTTCAAAAGGTGAGCCTAGGAACAAAAATTCAAAACCTAGCTGGATACTAGAAACAAAGGAGAGAAAAACTAATATTAACTTCGTGGCATACTATAATATATCTGAATCCAAATAATCTTCCTTCATAGTACAGGTGAGAACAGCTTTCTTCCCTATTGAAAGGTCCTGATCTTCCACTAATCAAGCTACGTTTTGTGATTTGCTTGCTTGGCACCCCTGGGAATTACTCTCTTTTTCTATTTCACAACTTTGCAGACTGTTTGTTTTTATTTTCAATGGGTCTGATTTTTCCTCAAAACTGAAGGTTTCATTAAAAGTTTGTCGAAGTCTATCCCAACTATACAGTTGGTCCAATAAAACATTACCCACAGAAAGCCTTGCCTCTCACATTTTCTGGACTATCATGCATACAACATCACTTCAGCACTAATTTTAGGTAGTTTTTAGTCACTGGACAATCAAATACTTCGTAGGTGAAATTCATTCCACTGTAGTTTCATTGAACTCAAGTACATTGCTGACATTAAGCAAACTACAGTCCATCTCTATCTTTAAATAGCATTGTTGTCTCCATCTCTAAAATGGCATTCCATCTGATTATACCCAGGTATTTTGAAGGTTGCACTTGTTTCACCCTTAGCAAAATCAAAAGATAACCAGATAAACAGCATTGTAGAGTAGCAGACCAAATAGAAAAAAAATGTCCTTTTCCACTCCCCCAACTTCAGGGGAATGTCATAACTGTAGAATGAACAAGTTAAGTTATCCTTGCTTTCTCTGGCCCAAATAATCTTGTTTCTGCTGCCTGAACTATTTATGCATTTTACAATAGACACTCATTGGTTAAAAACCGCACATAACCCTGGTAGGAAGGACAAGAACTTGGGATTCCATCCTCTTTGCACTACTTGGCCCCAGAGTCCAACTTATTTGCCCTCCTTCTTGTCCCTTGTCTTAAGGTTAAAGTCTTCTATACCAAGAACAAAGTCTGCCAGAAATTACTTCATTGGGTCAATCTGTGTCTGGGTGAGTGATGGCATGTTTACATTCCTTATCCCATCTTAAAGTAAATAAACGTGTTGGGTATTTCATGAACTCAGGCACATCTCTGTGATTAGTACTTCTGTTGGCTATCTCTGGTTGTCTTCAAGCTTTCTGAATTTTCTTTTGAAAGTATCAATTGCCCGTTATCCTCTGTGCATAATACTTCTCTGCCTCAATCAACCCATTGATTGCACAGGAATCCTAGTTGTCTAATCTGATCAAAATGAATTTGCCTTCAGAGCAAAGAGCCTAATACTTAAGCATTCTAGTGTGTAGGGAACTAATTTGAGTACAGCCATACTCCCATAGACTACTGTATTTACATTAACATAAGACTAGGTTTTTCCCCCCTTCCAATCAGCAGGGGAGAAGCTTCTTATCTTACATTTGCATACAAGGAAACATCATTAAATACAAGCAGCAGGTGCTTGGTAATGGAAACCAACTATGAAGTTTACTAAATGCAGCCAACACTGAGCATGACTATGAAACACATAGCCTATATTGAGCAAATGGACTAATGGAAACCTATCACATGAATAAGTTAATGAAGCCCATCTGAATAAGCATGGTAATGCGCATTCCACTCATTCCTCCTTAGTGTTGACTCATAAGTCATGGTGAGCCATTACACTGAATATCTTTCAACTTCCTCTTCACTGCCACAGCTGAGCTGTACCTTTTTTTTCCCCCACACTTCCAGTTATTCCTGTGTTTTTCCCAGCCTTAAGGGTACAGGCAGAAGTGACAGTTTTGCCCAATCTGGCCACAGAAAGCAGTCTATAGCCATGACCAAACACAAGTGCATGGACAGCTTCAAAAATGACCATTTGGATGAGAATTTGACTCTTCATTGCATGAGGTATCAGGTAAAGACTTTTAAAAATGTAGAGATTTCTATAACTTGTGTCTGTGGATCTCCCAGCCTGTCACTGTTTTCAGAATGTGAGGGGGTGGGGGAAAGGGAATGAGAGAATTTAGTCTGGGGGGGGTGGGCTTTCAACGCCCTTGGAGGGTGGGGCAAGTGTACTGCAACCTCCCCAAGGTGGTGGGGAAGGGTGCTACAGTTAACCTACCCACCCCTTAAGCACCAGCTAGGAATCCCCAGTAATAAGCTTCCTTCACTGCCTTTCCCCCCTCCCATTATGAAAACAGAGAGCACTGGTCATTGCTAGGGGAACCTGGCTGCAGGCTCCAAACTGGCAGCTAGATTCCCCTCCCCCTGGAACCAACAATTAACTTCTGTTTGGTTTGGAGTAATGTTGTACCTCAGAACACTTTGCAAAACATGTTCTGAGTTACAGCTGGGAGATGCACTTCTGACTGCACCCTAAATGTCTGGCATATATCACCAAATGGGGCCCCAAACTGATGGCTAGGAAATGCTATTAAGAGATTTGCTTTTGAAAATGGGCTTGTAGGTTATATATTAATAATGGTCCAGGGCAGCAGCAAGGGCTAATTGATTTCTAAAGGCTCTCTTGCAGTTTCTTAGGCAGTGTGTCTAACCCAGGCAAGCAATAGGGCCAACAGATATACACATAGCTTGGGAAATTATAGGCATACACCACACTGTTCCACAACATGAGATATGATGGCAGCAGCTCACAATGCCCAAGAGTGCGGGGCCTGAGAGTTCTGGTTTTGGGGGGGAACAGACCAACTTAGGAGGACACTAGGAAAACCCCAAATTAGGATGTGTGCATATGATAGGCTTATAAAACAAAGGAATATCCAGATAAGACAGAAAATGTGGTCTAATGACCACAGAATGACCAATCAGTGATGGCAATGAATGAAGAGTCATTAGGAGTAGAAAAGAATACAAAAGAAGGGACTTTAGAGTGGCAAAGGGTCCCTGAGAGGGGAATCTGAGGTACATGGACAGAGGGTATACCATAAGCCCATATCATGCTCAGCCTCTGGCCTCTCCAGGCTGCTGACATCTGACATTCAAGAGAAACCTCAAAGTGAAGCTCGCATCCTGACCAGATGTATCTTGACTCTGATGACAGCTGTAGGATTGGTAGCTATAAAATTGCTTGTGTTTATTCTTTTGTGTTATCACTGTGTATCAATACATTTGCCTATTTTCGAATGGAATGGTTGTGGTCATTTTGAGGGTTTTAGGTCCCCCTGGAACAAGACATCTGTGTCCTAAATCCAGTGCCAAAACAAGTTCATCCAGAAACACTGTTACCCCCTCTCTTAGCCTGTTGCATATAATTACTGTGGCCCTGCTCTCCATGAGGTGAAGCCAAACCATGTTGCCCTGCATCTCATCTGCATATTAGTTTTTTGGAGGTTCTCAGGACTTGTGACAATAATAACCATTTCCAGTCATGTGTGGGGGGCTAATTAGGATGTGAATGCCCTGTGGTGTGTATCTGGAGTATACACATGTTGAGCTATGGGCTCACCATGGCTTGAAATGCTTTGATTCTGCTGTGGCCCAGCCCAATGAGCTAAAAATCATGAAAGTTTTTAGCTTTAGACTAATATCATTAATTGTTTGTACTATACGTAGGTACAAAAGTGCTGCTTAAAAGTGTGTTTATGGAGTACCTGTGCTAAAACTTACAGCGGTTTCAAAAAAAGGCAAAATTCATCAATAATGGATGACCTAGGTCTATGGGTACCTATAATAATTTGCTTATATGTGAATTACTACAGGCTTGCTTATTTCAAAGTTATCATTTTCAGATTTGCTCCTCACCTCCATGTGCTCTGGGGCAGCAGGGTCTGGCAGTGGGGGATGGGTGTAAGAAAAGGCTCCAGAGGGATGAATTTGTAGGGGAGTGGGGCAGAGGGCAAGCAGAGTACTTGACCCTTCTCCTACCCCTCACCTCCAGATTTATTTTCCCTGCTGTAGCAGAGGGAGGGAAACACATTCAAGGCAAATCTCAAATACTTAGATTATATGCCTGGAAAATTTAAAACAAAAGTATACATTTTCCATATATAGAATCTAACTATTGAGGGGTGGCATCTTGTAATCATGGTCATCTTATGTTCAAGGTAATGCACCATTCTGAGGGGAAATCCTATGCATTGTTTTTTTCTCCAGGGAATAACCCTACTATTAACAACTCTAGGGTATGTCCAACAAGTCTTGCACAAAACAAGATTCAAAACGTTCACTTGTTTATCAGTAATTGGGTTCTAGGACAGAAAGAGCCATCAAGTTTTGAATGTAGCTAACTAATATAATTGCATAAGCTGATTGCCACCCCGTGGGATCCCAATTCTGATTTGCAGTATAAATATGCTTAATGAAATAACTAATGAACAATAACATTAACTGCATTCTTACTAAAGTGGTTCTCTTGAGCGAGTCAACACTCCCTAAAGAGGGTTTGCTTGTTTTATCTAGATATTCCTGTTAAAAAAGATACAGAAAAATAAAGAACCCAGTATTGTCCACTTGCAGTACACTCTCAGTGAAGAACTAATAGACTCATATGTTCTTTAGTTATAATGAAAAT
This sequence comes from Crocodylus porosus, assembly GCF_001723895.1. Classification (NCBI taxonomy): domain Eukaryota; kingdom Metazoa; phylum Chordata; order Crocodylia; family Crocodylidae; genus Crocodylus; species Crocodylus porosus. The sequence continues at coordinate 876,012 of NW_017728913.1, forward strand.
GTTTTAAATTATTCATACAAATGAGTTTTCATAATAATTAGTAAAATATACTGAAGTAAAATTATGGTATAGGTTTGAAAGATATTTCCAGCAGAGGTCTTGATGGTGAATATGATACCTTTCATTTCCAGAGTTTCAGAGGGCTTGATGTTAATTAGATGAAAGTGTCAGACTTTAGAATTAATATTGTGAATGATTACAAATTACTTCATTAAGGGGAAGCTTTGGCTTGAGCAAATATCTTGAAAGGGGCTAGTACTAATGAGTACAGGTTTGCAAAACAATGGTTGAGGCTATGCTGCAAACAGTGTGCTGGTCTGTCTGCACGGCTCTGTGGAGCCTGCAGCCACTGTTCTATGGTAAAGGGGATTTGGAGATGAGCCTGAGCCAGGGGAAGTGTGTGAACTATAGTTAAATATCTAGCCAGTAAAGGCCCCAAACAAAGGTCTATAGAAGCTACTAAAGCTCATAAGCTGAACGATAAACCACAGAGGACTCTGTGGGCCTCTTTTCTTTAACCTCCCCAAAGTTTCCTGTGCAAAGTCTGTTTACTGTGGAAGAGGATTTTGGACTTTTAAAAGACAGTAGAAAAATTTAAACTTAAGCAATGAATGTACAAGAGGGAAGTATACACAGAGATAGAGTAGAAATACCTGAGGGATATAAATAATGGCAAGAAACTCTGGGCAAGTGGGATAGTTCATCTCACATACTTTGTTGTTGTTGCAAAGGATAACTCTTCCTGAGGCATTCTCATCTGCTAGCAACTTGGCTGAGAGTATGTTCAAGGAATGCAGCAGGAAATCTCTAGCTGAGCTATTATAAAGGATTGATATAGATTGTAATTGGTCCTGAATTGAAGTCTGTCAGGAATTCATCTGGTACATACATTTAAATGATTTAAGGGTGACTGATAGTGAAGAGACCAAATTTTCGTGACTGATTTCTTGGCATTTAAAATTTAAATATTTGAGTCTATCTGCTTTCTGTCCTAGACCAGTATTCATTACTGGTGCCAAACAATTAAAGCTGGCAGAAAGTCTTCTGTTTTGAGACAGTTCATTTAATAACCCATCCCTTAGTATTATAATGGCTATAATTAAGGGCCTATTAGAATTTCAATTTTAAACCACAATTCTCAGGAGCTTATTATGATTTATGAAAATTCATTCTTGAATGAAACTTGCTATGGATGACATTAGCTTAGGAGAACTTGTTTCTTGCACCCTAAAGTCAGATCATATGTCCTTTAGCTATGTGAGCAAAGTCAAAATTCGGGTTTCAGGGTCTGATGGAAGAAATTGATTGCTTGCACTTTTTAAAAAAACTACAAATCTTAAGGTACAGTATATCTTTTTGTTAACATTGTAGCCAAAGTACAAACCACACAAGGGCAGAGGGTTAGTTATATAAAAATAGCTGCTTGGGTCCCAGTGCATCTAATTAAAGTCCATTACAGGTGAAATTGTAGATGGAAACTAGAAATGACAAGTATCGAACCACCAACATACAGGTCTGTGCTTGGATAAAATTGTGTAAACTAATGAGTACATTTTTCAGTATCTCTAGTTGGATGCTTCTGGCAATGCTGAAGTCAGTGCATCTCACTTGTAGCCAGTACAATTTCTTATCAAATAGAGTAGCTCCCCTCCCGAAGGACATTGCCTTTTGTTGATGAGGACTCCTAGGATGAAATAAGTGTGTTTGGATGGGTGATCCTCCATGAAGTTTAGAAGTCAGATCATATAAATCAAGACACTTAAATACATGTTGAGTTCCTACATTCATTATCTAGACTTCTGTAACACTACTCTGCCCCACCACATTCCAAAATTAGCTGCTTCCACAAAATATATCCCAGCCCACCCTCAGCAGCAGTTGTACATGCTGTCTCTTGGAGTGAAAGGTCCAACAGAACATACTGAATACCTTCAGAAAATGATTTGGCAACATGCTGAACCATCTTCCACAAGCTCCCACATCTTTAGGGAAAAAGCCTGTTGACAGCTCCAATCTTCCCTCTGATTTTTAATAGGATTATTCCAAATAGAATCCAGTTGGGCACTGATTGACAGGCATCCCCTCTCTAAGGCATTACAGGCATATGTCACTGAAAACTATTCTGAGGAACTAAATTGGCATCTTGGTCGGGGGGGTGTTGTAAAGAATAATTAGCAATTTTTTAACATTCATGGACACTTGGGTCATTTGAATGATCCACTGGCTAGGTGACTTTGTGAAATAGATAGTACCATACTTCCACCTTAAGAAGCTTTGCACATGCTTTTCTGGGTACCAGGCATACCAACCAGACTTCCCTCTCTCTTCTAAAGCCTGGTTTCTCTACTTGTAATGGAAATCTTGCTGGTTTGTGAAACCAACATAAGATACCTACCAAGGAACATAAGCAATGAAAACATGGATTGATCCAGGATTTTGGAAAGCGGGGTGCAGATGGTGTGGTGCATCATGACCTATAGTACAACATCTACTTTTCTCCAGTTAAAGAAAATCTAGGAACTACTAATATGCTATAGCCCTAGCACTATATTCATCAGCTTAAGATCAAAGCAAAACCAAATATACCTTGCACTAATTGCCAGATTTAAAGATAAAGTTCAATAAATGCACCAAACTAGGCAAAAAGTCAAAATAGTTAAAAGATGTCGTTCTATTAGGTCTATGGTCATTATAGCTAAATCTACATCCCTTATTCAGGTTCATCTAACAAAAATGAGTTAATATTACCACACTTGAATTAAGGTTTCTAGCTAGACCTGGAAACAGATGGTAGGTCTGAAACAGGAGAGAGATGGGAATGGGAATGGCTTAACAGGCAATAAAACTACAGAAGAAATGATTGTCTGAAAAGTAGTATACCAAGACCATTCAAAATGAGAGTGAGTTATTAACACCTGTTGGGTGAAGAGAAATCATGATTTGGGTATATTTATAAAGAGCATGACATCAGTTGAGTCCCTCACTGCTGCCTGAATAGAAATACTCCTGCCCCTCTCAGACAGTTTATTTTAAAGTTTGGGTGGAACAGGAATTATGTGGTGCAATTGCATCCACCATCCTTCCCCCAGTCTTAGATCCTTCCCTAGATTGGAAACACATAAAGTAAGAGCCCTGCCCAAGAACAGCAAGAAATGTTGCACATCTTCATACTTCCACTTGGAATTGTGCTGTGAAACAGGGTCTAGGAAAGAGTTGTGGGGAGCACAAATTCCAAATGTTCTAAGGTGGGTAGAGCCAGCCTGTGGCAGAAGTGCCATCAGTGGCACAGGCAGCCTTTGGGTTTGGCAACTGGCAGACCAGGGAAGGGACAAGCAGCACACTGGTAGGTAAGGCAGGGAACAAAGAATAGAGGATCACATTGTGCAGGGCACAAAACAAAGGAGCAGCTGAGTAGGCAGGAGAAGGGGATCAGAGTGGCACGCAGAAAGGTGTGAGGCAAATTTGTGGCACACCTGCCAAAAAGGTTGGCCCACACCTTTCTAATGAGCTGAGAAGTATAGGAAGAAATAGTTTCTGTTTCTGGAGACTTTTTACAGACCAGGTACATTTATTTAGGTTGCTGGTGTTTGTGTAGTTTGCAAAAAAAATAAAACAAACAAGGATGGTCAGGTGTTATTAACACTGTGCGAGTCACTTTAGATCAGGGCCAGGCAGTTATTTTGGGTGGAGAGCCACTTACCCAGTTTTGGCAGGCTGTTGAGGGCTGTATGGTTAGCCCCACCCCTTGACAGGTCCCCGCCCCCTGGTCACCATCTTGCGACCAATATCCCAATGTCATGGGACCAATGTCCTAGGACCAGCACCAGTGGGACCCAAAACAGGGCACAGGCTGGCAGGGGTCCACGGAGCTGGGCTGGGCTGAACGAGCAGGGGGAGAGGGGAGCTGGCCTGGTTCCATAGAGCCCTTACCAGCTGGGACCCCACACTCCTGCCACCCTGCTCTGGGCCCTGCTGCCACTGACCCTGGGTTACCAGTGCAGGCCTCGTGCTCCTGCTGGCTCCCTGCCCGCTCACTCCCAGTGTCCGCCAGCCCCCACAGTACAGGCAGGGGGTAGCGCACAGCCCTGACCCTTTGCTTGCCTGGAGGAAAGAAGCTGGTGCTGAGCACAGGAAAAAGCGGCCCCTCGCCCGCCCCATGCCCAGTGCCCCATGCTGCAGCCACTCACAACCCACGTGGGGCTGCCTGTGCCGGCTCCGGACAGCCCCGTATGGGCTGTGAGCACCTGTAGCAGGGAGCGCTGGTCATGGGGTGGGCAAGGGGCTGCTTTTTTCTGCATGTGAAAAAGCTAAGCTTAGGGGGAAAAGTGGCCACTCCCCCACCCCATGACTGATGCTCCCTGCTGCAGCCACTCGCAGCCTGCACAGGGCTGTCCAGAGAAGGCACAGGCAGCCCCACGCGGGCTGCTTTCAGCTGCAGCACGGGGTGCGAGCCACGGGGCAGGGAAGGGGCCGCTTCCCCGCCTCGTGCTCCTTCCCTGCTCAGGGTCCCCCTGCCCTTCTCCCCACCTCCCACTTACCTGAGGTTCCAGCACAGGGCAGCCACATGCTTCCAGCCCAGAAGCCCCCGTAGGGGCTTCCAGCAGGAGGGGGAACCAGGCAGGCCCCACTGTTGTTGGAGCCCACAAGGTTTCTCCTGGGTCTTACTGCCCTTGGTTCCTGTCATTTTTGACAGGAACCAGTGGCAGAGAAATACTAATTTTCTACATTTTTAGGGGCCCCGTGGGCCAGATAGGATGGCCTTACGAGTTAGATCTGGTCCGCGGGCCATATTTTGCCCACCCCTGCTTTAGACTGACAGGTCTTGCAGGTGGGTTTGATAAATGTCCTTGTTATTCTGCTAGGAAATGCAGAATGACATAATCCCCCTCACTGTTACTTGTGGAGCAGTTATTTCTGTGAATGTAGGCTAGAAAGTTATAGCCACTGTGATGTGTACACCCATATGACTATTAGAAAACATAGGCATCCTTTTAACCAGGTGTTCTATCTTCACATATTCATCGTATGTTTACAAGAATCTGGAGAAGTTCCAGAGTAGGGGCATGTGTAGATGAAACGGGGGTCCTAAACTGAAGCAGTGGATTTTAAAAAACACAGCTTCAATTTAGGACTGATTGTTGTACACACACCCCGCTGACTTACCTGCCTCTCCAGCAGAGAGGGGAGAGA
>NW_017728913.1:881301-906156 GCF_001723895.1 Crocodylus porosus
AGCTGCTGACATGTAGAGTGGTCCCTGGGCTGCAGGGGGTACTGGTACTTCCCTCCTCAGCAGCAGCGCCCCCCCCCCCCGGCAACACCTGCCTGCAGGTACCCAGCTTGGGTAGTACCAGGGGACACTGCAACCATGGAGGGAAGCACTGGGCCCTCGCACCAGGGGTGGGGTGTCGGGGGGGTAGAAATAAATATCAGGCTCACCACTTTTATTGGGTGAAGCCTGATTTCTTGGGGTACTGCAAAGCTGCCTGCAGGGCTTCCTGCAAAGCTGTGGAGTTGCACAGAAACTGGTGCTTCACTCCACAGCTGTAGGAGCAAGAAACTAAAACTCCTCAAAGGAATTTTAGTTTGCTGTGCCCCAAGTTATTTAAGGCACATTATGCTGCCAAATTTGCTACAGTTGTTGGAATTAATGCACAATACGTCACCAAGGCATGCAAACACCAACACAATTAAAGTGGTGCAAAAGCATTTAGCCCACTTCAAAGTGTCATGCACACACCCCTCTCATTTTTTCTACATATGACCTAGGTGGTTCAAAACAGAAAAGGCTATTGTAAAGTAAGTTATGCTGTTCACATGCTTTCCCACTACAATCTCCTTTTAAGAAAAAAAATGTCTCCTTAATATGAAACAAAGTGTTCTTAACAAGCTCTAAGTTTTAGACGGTATAAATGGATAATAAAATAGGTGCCCCTTTTCCACCCAAGTGAACCATCCTCCAGAGTCAAGTTCACATAGAGACAGCCAGAGAGGGCTTTTTCTCATTGCAACAAGTGGGGCATGGATAGACAAAAAGTATACTGTTTTGGGGAAGAGAAGGATGAAGGCAAATAAAAGAGGAAGTACAAAAAAAAAGCCTATAATGAACTCTGTGATCAATGAGTGGACAGAGAGAATATTTTTACATATGAGGTTGAGAAGAAAAGATTATTTGAACAAATGCTTTGAACAAATGTTTTGAAGGATGGGGGAGATATAAGGAGAAGGGCAAGAACTGAAAAAAAAACCCAAAAAACTGGTAGCTGGGGAAGTCTTAAGAAAATAAAGCCCCAAAATATTCCTGTTCATATGAGCTGTCATTTTAGCTTGGAAGTCTGCAACCTGATACTCAACAAGATTTCTCTCTCTTGAGGGAAGGGAGGCATAAGAGACAGACTGAGTCTTTCTTCCTTAACTTTAAAAAAATATGAAATCACTGTCACCTTAAGGTGTGTTGGCAGAGTGGTCCAGATATCTGGCTGTAGATTCAGTTCTGTAACTTTGAGCTTAAATCTCTTTTGACTCTGAAAGCTACACCTGACTCAGGTGAAAAATGGATTCCTAATATTTGGGCTGGAGAGTCAAAGGTAGCTGACTGATGAAAGCTGAGGGGTGGGCAATTACTTTGGCTGGAGGGCCACTTAATAAGTTTTGATGAGCTGTTGATGGCCATGGGTAGCCCTGCCCCTTGACAGGTGCCCTGCCCCCTCATTGCCATCTTGGAAGTCCCCAAAATACCAAATCATATACTAAATGTCAACCATCTACTAAAACACACTTTACTGTTATTTCAAGAAAATTTTTTTATCCTGATTTATTTGTGTTTGCATATTGTGTATAGAGGTGGCTGTATAATAGCTGAAAAATCAAGTCTTACTCTTGTATAGTGTGCTGTGTGGTTTGCGGGGGGTGGATATCTGTGTGGTGGAGGGAATTGCGACGTGGTATGGCTGTATGTGGGAGGGTGTAGGGTATGTTGTGAGGTATGTGTATATGTGGGGGTTGTGGGGTCAGGGTGTGGGTATATTTGTAAGGGGTGTGGGGAACTCCCCATACTCCCCCCTCATGGTGGTGCACAGCCGCCTACCAGTGGCGGCAACAGCAGCAGCCAGTGGTGGGCCATCAGTGCGCTTATGGCCTGTGAAGGCACTGCTGCCCGGTGCTCCTGCCAGTTCTGGGAGCTGCATATGGTGGCAAGTAGTGGAGCCAGGTTGGCCCACCTCTATCTTGTTGGACTCCCTGTGGGTCATGTGTAGCTCCTGGCACTCATGTGCCACCAGGGGGAAAGCCCCACATGATGGAGCCAGCTGCCTTTCCTGCTCCCTGCCAAAACGTGCAGCTCCTGGGACTCCACTGGAAGTGGAAGAGAGCCACACCCCCTGCTTCTCAGTGGAGCCACATGACTACACATGGTGCAGAGAGCAGGGAAGGCAGCCAGCTCCATCATCTGGGGCTTCCCTGTGGGGACAAGTGAGTGCCAGTAGCTGCACATAAACCCCTCATGATAGAAGCGGACTGGCCTGGGTCCACTTCTTGCTGCCATGTGCAGCTCCTGAAATTGGCTGGAGCTGCACGGTGCTGTGCAGCAGTTCCTGTATGAGCCACAAACACTGAGGGCCCCTGTCTGCTGCTGTTGCCACTGTGGTAGGGGCTGTGCATCATGGAGGGGAGTGTGTGGGGGATGTCCACAAGCTCCCCACCCTCCCTCACACCCCACAAACCCTGCACACCCGAGCTCTGTGCTCCTGCTACCTCCCTAAGTGTGGGTCTTGGCCTCTCCACTCCCCCCAGCCCCATGTTCCACGCTCCCTCTGAGCTGCAGTTTCCCCCTGCCCTCTGGTACTTCCCTACCTGATGCCTGGAGCAAGCGCTGTAACAGGGACAAAATGAGGAGCTGCTGGAAGCCAGGAGAGCCAGGCAGGTCCTTCGGCAGCTGCAGCAGTGGCCCTGCATACTGGCTGGACTTGTTGGGTGCCTGCAGGTCAGATGCAGTTGCCTGGCAGGCCAGATCTGGCCCATAGGCCGTATTTTGTATGGGACTGTGCTAGCCACAACTTTGCTTTGTATGTTATTAGCTAAAGAAATTGGAATTCCTTAATTGTGCTAGCCTGGTAAGCCACCTGGACTCTCACAAAAAATTTTACGTTTTTATTCTCTTTTACATTTTACAGTCCTTATTTGGCTTCTTTGTCTTTCTCCCCATCAAATAATGGCCATCCCCCTCTCTGGCCGCCTTATGTTTTTAATAGATTAAATTTAGTAATATTCTTTCTTGTGAGCACTGGAATCCACTCAAAATGGATCCATGGAACTGCTTTCTAGCTCCAAGCCAGTTCCTGCGTAGCCTTGTCCCAAATCACAGCATCTAACAGCATCTGTCTTTCTCTTGCTTTCTTTCCGACAAACTATCAGCAAAAAGGGAAGCAGAGCTGTTGGAAACAAATTATGGGCAAGGCAAGGTGAGTCACATCTGCCTTTCAACCTGATACAGTAGCCAGAAATCTTCCCTCTTCCAACACATAATCCTTTAGGTCTCTAGCTAAAAAAAAAAAAAAAAAACTGTCCAGGTCCCAGTGGCAAAGGAGCCAGCTCAGTCTTCCTAAACAATGTTAAGAATGGAAATAACTTTAAAAAGTGGGTCTAACTCTTCCATCTTCACTGATATTAACAAAAACTCATATCTGTTGTCTTGCATGGGCTAATCGAGGATATATTCTCAGCAAATACCTAGTATATCCATCTCTTCCAGCTATGCTTCATGCAGAGGAGATAGTGGTGTTTCTGGGGAAGCATAACTATGAACTGCCCTGTTACAGGTAAGGCTATATTATAGATGAATGACTAAGAAAGAACTTAGATCAGCAGTTGGCAAGCTTCTATGGCTGCAGGCTGAATTCACCCAGTTTGAGTCAGAGATTTAGGACTCGGCTACTGCTGCTGTTTTCCCCCTTGGTGGGATAGAGAGGGTGCCTGGAGCTGAACTCCTTCCACCAAGTATTGCTAAAGCCAGGGGTGACTGGTGTCTCCTGAGTCTGGGGTGGGGCACAATTTGTGGGCAGGCCTGTGGGTGCGCCAAAAAGCCTCATATCTACTCCTATACTTCTGTGCCACGGCTTAGTGCCTCCTCCCTCCCCCCTCCCCCCACCAATCCACTGGACCATGCAGCAAAAAAATTGCCCCATTCTGAGCAGTGCTGAGTCAGGGGCTAATCTTAGGGGGAGCATGTGCCCCACCCTTTGGCCTCCCTACCAGTCGCCTGTGGCTAAAGCCCTATGTCTGTGGTCTGCAGTTGGCACACAAGCCATAGGTTGCCACCCATAGCTTGAATGGTGACCAAACAGTCGGTTTAGGCATTGACAAAGATATGTTCTATACCTCTAAATCCTGCCCCACTTACAGTACTAAACCAGATTCAGTCAAGCAATGTGTCTTGTTTACTCCACAGCTGATAAGCACGGTCTGATTAAAACTGTAAAACAGAAATAGCAACAGAGGGTTAAAGCTATGGCTAAATACAGTTGCAAGCTTCAGTGTATTTCAAGGTGAGAACATTTTTTCCATGGTCAAACATATCAAAGGCTCCTCAGTAGGGAAAGAAATTAGGTAACACCTTGGTCTGAATTATAAGTACGGTCAATGACAATTCTACAAAGGTCTTTTCCAGTGGTGTAATTAGCTCTGAACTCAGCTGAATCTTTGTGCTATCACTCAGGGTTTTAAAGAGATTCAGCATCTCTAAAGTATTTGGCATACTTGGAAAATAAAATGAAGGTAGATTTAAAAGACCACACTTATTTGAATTTGCAAGAGAACTCAATTTTAGGAGCTTTAATAATAATATATATCATCACAGGTTTTTATTTTAAGATTTTGCTTTGCTGTGTGAAGTATTGCAGTAAGGAGGGCATCTGCTGTGTAATCTGCAGGTTCCTTCTTTCTTTCCCCCCTACTGTAAATATAAGGCATACTTTGTCTTCATTAGCTACATTTGAGGGGAATATGCTGAAACTATAAGACATTTAAGAACATGATTTTTAACCATGCAGATTAAAACAGTCTGAATGTTACCTTGTTCTCTTTATAGCCAGTTTTACAGCTTCCTTAGTGATTTCATTACTGCACAGCACTGAACCGTATCTGCTTATCATTAGGTGTAGTTTAGCTTTCCAGTCCCTAGAGGTCTCTGCATATCACATTTTAGCTCATTGACATCCCTGCAGGAAATACAGTTTGAAGGTGAGAGACTTCAGAATTGAGAGGAAGGTCTATCCACACTGTCCCTGACAGTGCTGTCAGTGCTGTCCTGAGGATTTAATTCCTTCCAATAATTTTAAGAAGCCAGAATGAGAGAGACTGGTATGATAGCACTAGCTAAATCCCAAATAATACAACCAGGAGTTCCTCCTCAGTATTAGTCTTTGGCATTCATTCAGGCATTGTTCTTAATTTTCAATATGCAAGTTTGAGGTGACTGAGCCCAGTCAGCCCAAAACTTAAAGATAAAACTTAAACTTAAAGCCCAATACTTCAGCTTAAAATCAGCAGTAACCTTATAACTAGAAGGTGGTACTGGATGCACTTTTTACACAAGGAGTACTGGGCCTTAACTAAGGAATGCGGTAAAAAAGATAAGCAGGTAGATGATCACCTTGTGCAGATTTCTGAAGCAGTCTAATCCCAGGTGGAGTGGACAGTACTGTCTGGGCCAACAAGCCCCTTTTGCTGGCTATAACCATGCAGACACAGCAAAAGTGGGATGTTATCCATAGTATATCAGCTGATGGACCCCTACTTAGGAGCCAGATCGGCGTCTTGAATTCTAGGATGTTTAGCTGCAGATGTGCATTGTAAAGGAACCACATACCAGCTCTCTAAGGGACTGTGCGAGTGTGATCCATCCTTGATTAGAAGTGCCTGTTATAAAGTACCTCAATTGACAGAGGTAAGTAAGTAAAACTGAAGTGTGTCAGTGTAAAAGGAGATGACTCTAACCACTACCCAGTCCTCTAGTGAAACTGCAACAACTATTTTAAAGCATTTGGCTTGCATTAAAACACTCAAAGCTCCCCCTGGATCACCATGCTGTTGAGGAAGCCTCCTCCCCACTCATTGGCTCTCTTGGACCCTCTAAGGCAGTGTTTCTCAACCTGTACATCATGACCTAAAAGTGGGTTGCAAAAATAGGTGGAAGGGTTGCAGACAAGCTTGTTAAAAATGGATCAACAAACTTTAAAAATGGATTCTACTTTAAACAAGAAACCTAGGATTCCAGGCTGACATGGCACACTTGGCAGCCTGGCTGATGGCAGCATGAGGGAGGGGGGCACTCCACAGACAGAAGGATTGGGCCCCTCAGAGCAATGGTAGGGGTTGGCTCTGTCAGACCACAGCCCCTCTGCCCATCTGTGGCTCCTAGCTCAGCCAGCAGGTATCTCCACAGCCCCGTCCCCCTGTTAACCTCTGCCTCTTAGCGGCAGGGAGGGCAGTAGATGAGGGGGGAAATGCCCCCCTAGCCACCCAGCTGGGGGGCCCATGCAGTGGTGCCGTTCTCCCTCACTGCCCATGCATGGCTGCCCAGCCCAGCTGGCAGTGGGTCCCCTCCATTTCTGCAGATCCCAGGGCCAGGCGGGGCTGGGGTAGGAGGGGGTCCATTCCTCACCATCCACCTTCCTCCCCACCACTGAGAGGCAGCAGCTCACAGGGGGTGGGGCTGCAGAGACTAGCCTGGCAGGGACATCCGGGGAGAAAGCTCCTGTTGTGCAGGTCACCTCTACCCGCACTGACTCCAGCCCAGGGCTGAGGCATGGGATCTGTCCCCACCCTTGCCTGGCCCCATGGGCTGACAGGTAAAGGCAGGAGATAAAGCTGGGGAGTGGAGGCTGTCTCAGCTTTGTGACAGCTCAGGAGTCAGGCCAGCCCGGCACTCAGCTGAAGCAAAGGAGTGTGGGAGAAGGCTAGCCTGCTTGCCCTAAGAGAGTAGTTTAGCAGGGACCCACAAAGGATCCTGGGAGGCTGGAGGACCATAACCTAAATTGAACTGGGAGGGAGTCTGGTGAAGAAGTTCAATAGACCTGTCTGACCTAAACTAATTAAATCTGATACTACATCCATCCAGATGGATCTTAGAATGGGTTCTACCATTTTAAAGCAGTTTTTATGCACTGAACTTCTGTTCTATTACAGGTTTAGACCAGTTTCCAGTCACTTATACCAGTTTGTGTAATTTCTGTACCTAGCCTTAAAGTAATAGAAGTCTCTGGGTCCCCGTTACAATCCCATATATGTGTACAAATTTGCACCTTAAAAAAAAAACAGTAAATGAAATCTTACGAGTTTTTCCCCCCACTGCTTCTAGCATCTAAAAGTTTACTGAGTTCTAAATATAATGTTAAAAAATCATTTACATTTTTTAATACTATTTATAATGTTTATTGACCATACTATCCAATAATTTAGTTACTATGGTCACCTATATAATTTCAGTTTTCTGTATCCACTTATTTTTTTGGTGTTTAAAATAATTGTAATAATGGTTAACTAATTAAATATCTTGTATTTTTAAGCCATCATAAATTAACTGAATAAAACATAAGAAGTACCTGTTAAGATTGCTTAAAATATTTACAATGCTAGAAGTGCCATGGAACAGGGGAATGAAAATTTCCATTAAAATGCATTGTTTTTTCCATGAGTTCTTCAGTAATGACAGCTATATTTAAGAAGCTTTTAGTCATAACTGTGAAGAGACTAAGGTGGCACCCCTCAAGAGGCTATTTTCCCTCTTGAAAAAGTTTAGTTAGAGCTCCTCATTGTTCCAACCCTGGGAGCCAAGTTATACTATAATGACCTAACTTCCCTGTACTCAAAGCCTTCAAAACTTAGTCATTCAACTCACATGTGGAATTTTGTCAAACATATTTAAGTACAATGTCTACCATGCCCCTTTCTACTTGATCCAGGCAGCAATATCTTCAAAGAATTCCACACAGACACTAAGCCATGACCTTTGTTTCCCAAAACTCTGTTGGCTATTTTTAATCAAAAGTGAACTGAGCAAGCTACAAAAAGGCCTGTTTAAAGTTTCACTACAGTGACTCTCATTTGTCTTTACTATATATTTTATGGTAGTCTATCAATTTTTAATATTTAAAACATTTAAATAACCCGTACAGACTTCCTAGATCATAGTTTTTTTTTTCCCAGTAAATCTTATTTTCCAGATAGGCAAATGTCATTTTCAACACAAGGAAAAATAAATCTGTCTGCAGTTTTCTAGTCCCCTGTTTCTGATATCCACATATCTATAAAAAGGCACAATCAATTCCCTCCTTTTTTTTTTTATCTTTAGCATATAACAGTTTGGCCAGTTTTCATAAAAAATGATTTTCAGTTATTTATATCCTGGAAGTTTTAAGTCACATTTGTACTCTAACTTGGCAAAGACGTTATCAGATTGTTCAAATGTGTTTAGAAATATTACGCTTCAGATATTTTTTTGTTGGAGTGGAAAGAACAGCAGAAACAGTCTTCAGTGATCTTTGTGGAGAGACTATTATACCTGAAGGGAAACTAACTGCTGTCCATGCTTTCCAAGCTAGTGCATCCTCCAGCCTCATAGGGTAACTGAGTATATTCCAGTCGTTGGTATCAGTGGTTAAAGAATGCCAAGATACTTCACAGTATGAAGTAGAGCCCATAGAAATTGCTTTACTTTAGTAATAACCAGTAGGGCTATGCCAAGCTTTGGTCCCTGATTTCATTTGGCAGGGATTCGACGCAATTTGGTGGCTGAATCTCTGAATCTGAATCAAATCAGAGGACCCTTTAATTTTTCCAAATCGATTTGGAACCCTCCAAATTGATTCGGAGCGATTTGGACATAAATACAGCTTTAAATGATTTTTCTACATACCTCTAGGTAGCAGGCAGCTTGTGCATGCTGCGATGCTGGGATGCATGGAGTGTCCCACAGAAGCACAGGAGATTCCCCAGTGCGCTCAGCAGCAGACCCAGAAGTTTACCAGAAGCACTTCTGGTTCACTTCCTAGTTCACCGGGCAGCATGCAGGGGGGGCCCACTGCACCCCCTGGCTCAGCGACTGGTGTTTCCTGGGTCGGGGGGAAACCCAGGGTCCCCCTGTGGCCTTGCCAAGCTGGGTGGGGGGGCAGTCTGCTCCCTGGCAGAGACAGAAGTGGACTGGAAGTACTTCTGGTCCACTTCCAGGCTCACTGCTGAGCATGCTGGAGAGCCCCCCATGCTCCTGTGGGATGCATCATGTGCCCCAGCACTGCAGGAATCATGAGCCAAGCCTCCTACCTTAGGGTATGTGGGGGAAAAAAACTTTTAAAGTTGTGCCTGTGTCCAAATCGCTGATTCACTTAATCAGCATAGAATCTTCAGATTTGGATTCAGCCAAATCGAATCAGGGACAGTGATCGAAATCAACGAATCAAATCACTGTCCCCAATTCAGGCCGAATCTGAATCAAATGGAGCCCTAATAACCAACTTCAGATCAATTAAACTGGAAAGGATTCATTGAAATACCAAAAGTGCACATTTAAGTACAGTTGTACCATTTTAATAGTAATAATAATATAATAATGATGGTATCACTTGTATTTGAGTATGACTACTGATACTGGAAATCGGTTGCCACATGTAGGGTTCAGGAAACACTCCAGGGTAAGTTGGTGTCTGTATTCCCTTCCCTGCTAAGTTGGCCAATGTGGCATGATGATGTTCTGTTGTACCTTCTGCTTCCTTTGCAGCAGAGTGCCAAGGTTGCCTATCATGGGCCGTATCCTCCCAGGACATTAAGTCCAGCCCAGCAGATGATGTGCCACTTAATGCAGTCCTTGTAGCAGAGTTTGAGATGGACAGTCTTCCTACTTCCTTTTTCATATTCACTTAGAGAACTGTTAGGGAGTTGATTGTTGTCTATACATATAACATGACCAACCCAGGTCATTTGCCTCTCTGCTAGCATGGCTTCTGTGCTTGGCTTGGCTGCCAGTTATAGTACTTTGCTGGCAATTTTGTCAGACCATTTAATTCCCATTATGCTGCATAAGTGGCATTGCTGCAGCCAGTTCAGTTTTTTGATATAGCAATGATAAAGGGGGCAGGTTTCTAACAAGTATATGAGACAAGGGAGCCCAATAGCTCTGTAAACTTGACATTTTGTAGATACTTTAATCCCTCCCCTCCCCCTGTCTTGACAATGTTGTTTTTTGTAGGTGACCAGAAGCTAAGGCAGCTGGCTTAAAGCATGCTGAATGTTCTTTGCTAATGCTGGTGTCATTGGTAACTGTAGTATCTAAGTAGTAAAAGGACTTGATGGTTTTTAATTGGCTGCCTTTCAATTTTATTTCTGGTGGTGGAGGTTTCTTATTGCCAAGAGGTGGTTGGTACGGGACTTTCTTTTCTTTACATTAATATGGAGGCCAAAAAGGGATGAAGCATGGGCTAAGGAATTTAGTAAACATTTCAGGTCATTCTCAGAAAGAGCAATAAATTCTGAGACATCAGCATACAGTAGATCCTTTACTTCACTTTGTTGGGATTTGCCTTTGGGCTTGAATCAGCGGAGGTTTAGAAGTCTGCCACCAAATCATGGAGTTAGGGTGACACCTGTAGTGGTCATATGTGTGGTGACTTTCAGCACTCTTTATGCAGCACCAAGAGCAGAGGGGTTGTTCAATTTAACTTGGTGAATGGCTTAGTGGGCCACAGGGAGTACTTGAATATTGTCATTTGCATCAAACCAGTCCACATTTCGTTCAGTTGAGACACCAAGGACTTCATTAGCTGTTGATTGAACTACAGTTCGAAAGGCACCCCACCTTTCATTGACAGTTCTGCTTGCTCTTGCGTTGGCACAGTTTGATAGTGCAGTGTGAGTGGGAGCTGTTAATTGGGTTCTCCCCTCTTCCACAAGAAGTCTCAAAACATCAACACAATATGGTTTTGAGGGAACTTTCTGTCTAGGAGTGTGAATCCTGATGTTTAGTTTAGTATGGATATGCTGGTAATTAATAGAGCATTTTGCACCTCGCATAGCCCTGGTAATGTAAATATCCCTCAGGTCATTGCAACAAATAATGATGATGTAGTCTAGAAATTGCCATCATTTTGACCAAGGGTGCTGCCAAAAGTAGAACCATTTTTCTGGCGTGTTGAAAAAGGTAATAGTAAGCAAAGGAATTGTTTACTTACGGAATACTTTTTACATTCCATGAGCTTTGCATGTGCCCGCAGGATTGCAGTGAAAAGAACCAGCTGAAAATATAATACAAGGTTAAAAAATAAAACAAAATCTAATTTTAAAACAATGGTTGAAATGCAAAATTTTCATGTAAGTGCACAAAACAAAAATAGTCAATGTTACCATGGTGACTCCATTCTTAATGCACTTGTTTGTGTTGTAGTGCCTATATACATAAGGATGTGAAGGCACCTATAGTCATTTTTACGATGTCATTAACGTGGCTGTACAGCTATATCTGTTACAGGGGTTTTGCAACCTGTATGGCTCATGTTGAGTTGTGCTTGAATGTCATATACATTGGTATTCTTTCTGCATATACAAATTATGTCACTTTAGTGTGTGTGTGCATACACATGCACCCTCTATATCTGCAGGTGAAGGTGCATTGGGATCTAATGCCTAATCCACACAGTCCTCTGATCATACAATTATAGCAAGAGGCATGACTGTAGAATCATGCATTAGATCCCATTGCACCTTATTGCCAGCGAAGGGGAAGCTCTGTACTGGCAAAAAGCAAGCTACCCTTGAGCTGGGTGTCCCATATATCCCAGTTGATGGACTTCCAGCCACGGGGATACCTCATGCACCACTGGGGCTGTAGGCTTCACACTGGGCATGGTCCACCCCTGCAGCTAGAAACCTGTCAGCTGACATGATAGTGTGTATGTACATACGTACACACACGCGTCACTTATGTTTTATTGAATTCCTTGTCATTTCTAATGTTTAAAGGACTTTCTATATTGTGGCAGCTGTATCCTATAAATCAATGGCAGCTATTCCCAACTGACCCACAATCTTACTCTTACAAACTGGCTTTATTTTTAGGAAGTATTGCAGCAAAAATGGGTCACGAAGAAGAGAGTAGTGACCCTGTGTCTGAATTCAGGAGACATGTGCCACTTGTAAACCAGTGAGAGAGAAGGCACAAATATGTTTATAGGAGAAACTGGCAAACCATTTAGTGAAATTAGCATTGCTAGTAGAGCTCAAGAACCAAAGGCAAAGCAAAAATAAAAAAAAAAAGAAAAGTGCATATTACCAGTTTAATGCTGATTGGGGTCAGGGCCTCACACAAGACAGCCCACTCAGCCAATCAGTGGCAGAGGAAGGAGGAAAAGGTGCCATCTTGGCTGCCTCCTTTCCTGGTAGTAGTTTCCCCACCTCACACTCCAATGGGCTGGGCCACAGCAGACATTGGCTTCCACTGGGGAACCAGAATTTTATTTTTAGTAAAGTTGGCGGTTTTTCGTTTGTTTTTTCATTTTTTTTTCTGGCAATTCCACACAAGATCATGGGGAACACATTTTTGCAGTGATTCCAGACACTGCCCTTTTTTGCAGTTTCCATGACAACCATGAAGTCGTGACTTGAGTAGATCCTTACATACTGATGCCTGAGAGAGCCAGAGTACTTGTCTCAACAGTACCTTCAGGCTCACCTGAAAGGGGCTCTAAAGCATGTTCTCTGTGTCTGTTTAAGTTCCAAGTAATTTCCAAGCTCAGGTGGTATATGCATTGTTGCATGGCAAGAGTGTGTTGTTCAACCTTTCGGCCCTGAAGACTGGATAAGCACTGTGGGACCATCCATAGGCCTTATTTTTTGTGGGCATAGCACATGGGGTCAGTCTGTGGGTGTTCTGGATCCAGCTTTAGAGAAACCCCCTGTGTCAGAATGACCCTCAAGAACTATCCTAGCCCCAAGTGCATGGGGCAGTGTCATCACACTTAGGGGCTCGCCACAAGACTAGAAATTTGGTGGTGTCGGAGCTACAGCATTAGCCATAGCTATTACTCACCTGCCACCACATTTCTGGACCTGTGAGAAGCCCATTGGGCTGGAGGTTAAGAACCTCTGTCCTATGTGATACAAGCTTTAGACTGTGGCAAGAGCCACTTTTCTATGTGATTGAATAGTGTCTAGCATAGTGAGGCCTTGATTTGAAATTTCTAGATATTACCATAATAAAACTTCTGAACTTCTGTGAAACTGACATTGTGCCCTTAGCATTCTTAACAGTGGTTTGTTTTGAACTGTGATCTTTTTTTAAAAAAAATTGAAAAGCAGAAATGTCTTTATAGCAGTATCATAACCCTCAACTTCAGTCATTAGCAAGATTTGGACCTTTAGTTCCATGCAACAGATTTTAGCTATCCACAGATGGTGAAAATAAGCTGTTTTACTCTTTGAACAAGTCACTGTGTGTGAAAGTATTGAAACAAAGTTATAAGCAACTGAAAAATATGACCTTATGAAAGGAAGCATCAGTTAACCTTTTACTATAGGTTGCACTATTTAACACAATATTTACACTGAATATTACTTAACAATATATCAATTCAGAAAATAATTGTTAAATAAATGAAGAGCCTATAGATTTTATCTTTTTTGACTAGTTTGTCCTAATATTTAAAAACAAAACAAAACAAAGCAAAACCCTGGTATATTGCTTTGGCAGGTTTTGTCATTTTATATCAAGCTAGCCCCAAACTAAAAAATGCAGCAGGACAGCCACATGCACTTCAGGAGAAATCAGGTGTCAATAAATATCTGAATGAATATTAGGTCGTAAATTTCAGATATTTGAAGTGTACCATTTTTTAAAAATGACATGCAATATATTTGATTTATAAATATCAGGTTGTCAGTGAGTATAAAAAATAGAATTAGGCCTATTGATTGTGTTTACCTTTGTACAAGCATTACTCCATTTTCATTTTAAAGGTTGTGGATGCAGTTCTTAATCATCCATTTAACAGTTTCATTTTTATTTATAGCAATTTTTTTAAATGTGTTGAACTGCTTTTCTCTGTCCCTAGTAGAAAACTAGGAAGTTTCTTTCTTTCTTTTTTTGTTTAATATCAAGAATACAAGTCTTTTCCACAACAATATTTCACTTGAAAAGTGCAGCACAATGACATGTTTGTTTTATGCTATATACATTTTGCACAACTATTGAGTATGCAGGATTTTTAGCCTTTGCTGGAGCCAGTTTTCCAGGTCCAGAAAATTGTCCACATCGAATGGGAATGTCACCACATAAATGCCAGCATCCTTGCTGAAGCCAGTGTTACTCACACTGGGTCATTGATCCTCAAGCATCAACTTGATGGGACATTGTTCATGGATGCCTGACACTCAACTCACAAAACAAGTGCTCTGCTTTCCAGCTTGGTAATAGCATGTGATCTTGCAGTAGCCAGAGGAAATGCTACAAAAACACATACAAGGCATATGCCAAGAAAACAGATTCTGACATTAAAAGCTGGAAAGAGCTGGCTACCAACTGACTTGAATGGCACCCATTTCAGAGTAAAGCATCTTGCTCTTGGAACAGAGAAGAGACAGCAGAGGATGGAAAAAGTGGAGGAATCCCAACCTGCAGCCTTTTTTCCCCTGTAGAAAGACCTGCAACGTCTATGGATTAATCTGTGGCTCAAGGACTGGACTCTAAAGTCACCTCCATACCCATCAGTGAGCTGTGGTAGAGATCATCTCTGAATCAAAGGATTGCTGCTTGTGACCCAGGTGACCAGATGGAGGAGGAGTCAGGTGCTATATGAAGTTGTCTCCAGAGCCAGGGAGGTAGTCTGGCTCTTACTTCTGTAGAGAGGAGCTTCCAGGAATCTCCTGCAGTGGGTTTTGTGAGTAGCCTGTGGAGGAGCTAAGGCTGTGAGCCGGGTGCCTGCATCAGACAGGACACCCAGTTGGGAGTGGGCAGAATAGGGGAGAAATCTCAGTCAGAGGCAAATCCCAGATTGGGGACAACCCATAGATGAAAGTGGGGAAGGGCCCTGGGAAGAGCAATTCTACATTATACCTAACAGTAAGGAAAGCTTAGAGCAGGGGTGGGCAAAATACAGCCTGAGGGTTAGATTCAGCTTGTCAAATGATTATATGTATCTGGCCTGGAGAGGATCCTCTGAAAGAGAATTTGTATCTGACCCACAGCTGCCTTGGATTTCAGCACCTCTTGTCCATCTCCCTTCCTCATGCTGTAGCTTGTTGCAACAGCAACAGGTTCAGTGGTCAGGCAGCCACTCCCCTCCATGGCCCTCTTTCACAGCCCCCAGATAAAGTTCTCCCTGCTGGCAGGGGTGCGGAAGTGCAGGGGGAAGACAGTCGGGAGGCCCGGGTTATTCAGACCCTATAAGGCTCTGTTGGGCTACTAACATGATGCCATTCTCTGTTCCCAAGTAGTGCTTTTGACTGCACCACATGGATAAAGGGGAGTGGCAGGCACAGCTCCTGCCCAACCCCAGCTTGGCTTCTACCCCAAGTTCCTAGAATGCAGCTTGGTCAGGCAGGAGCTGTGTTAGCTACTGCAGCTGCATCTATGTGGCCCAAACTGGTGCCCAGGAATGCAGTACAGCACGAGCCCAGTCACATGTCAAGGACTCAGGGCATGGGAGGAGAGTGCAGGGAAAAGGGAGAACACAATGTGGCACTGTGCCAGCCAGGCCCAGATAACCCCCTGCCTCATCCTGAGTCCCTGGCACATGGCTGGACTGGCCTGGTGCCATTCCATGCTCCTGAATATTGCTTTGGAACATGTGTGCAGCTGGAATGGCTCCTGCCTGACCTGGCCACAAGTTGGGGACTCAGGGCTAGGGCGGGAATGCAGGGAGAGATATGGGGAGCTCATGTTTGTACATGTCTTTGAATGCCTGTGTGCTCAACAAAACTCATTAAGTAGCCTTCCAACCCAAATAATTGCTCACCCGTGAATTAGAGGAATACAAATCCTAGGTTTCAGTTGGAGTCAGGCTGGAGGATTGGGTTGTGGCTATGATGCTTATGGAGGGTGGCTGAGGGGCATTCTGAGTTTGGAGTCCTGCTGGGAGTAAGGACTCCAGGTGGGCAGATGCCAAGGGAGAGGCTGAGGTCAGATTAGAGGTTTGCATGGGTACAGGATCCAGCCACCAAGATGGCTAAAGCTTTGTGGCTATATGGTGACAGCAGCAGCACAGCATGGGTAGGTGCTCGAAGGGCTGCAACAGAGAGGGAATGAAGCTAAGATAGAGCCTTGTTTATGTCTGGGATACAGCAGACTGTGTGGGTCAAAACTGAGTAACTGTAGGCCTAGAAGACCCAGGGGGCTGAACCCAGTATAAGGCTGCCAGGCCCAGTGGATGACTGAGAGAAATCTGTACAGCATGGTCATGGCTATGGGGATGCCTGGAGACCATGGTTATTGCCATTAAGACAATTAAAACCATAAGGCTACAATTGGGGCCACTCAAGCTCAGTGTCTGAGAATTGGAATTTGGAGGGGTTTGAGCCCCAGAAGAAGAGAAGTAATATTGAGAGCTCAGCTAAGGGCAGCACCAGTAGGATCCATCCAAGTCTCAAGGGGTTGGAGGCAGTCTCCCAGTGTAACATAACTTTACATCAAGGCATGGCAGGAACACGTTCCACTTTGTTTTGTGGAACTTTATGAAGGGGAAGAAAAGGTGCACATTGAGGGACAAAAGGTAAATGTATGAGCTTGGAGTAAATTTCCAGTCTACAGAATCATGACAAAATTGAGGAATGGACAGATTGAAGCCTGTGTGTCAATACAGGAAGCTAACGTGAGGTCCCCACTTTATACTTTGAGGGGTGAGTACCACCAGAGACTATGAAAATACCCAATTCTTTGATTATCTCTGAAACTCAAGTCCTAGTTATATGTAATTGCACTCACAAAGCCTAAGGCACACAGTATTCACAGATGTTTGGGAAAATGTAGAACCAAGATTGCATAGTAAATAGAAATAAACTTTTGTTTTTCATACTCTAAGTTCAAAATGTATATGCTGGTCACAGACCATTCACAGCCAAGTTATTTACATTAGTTATACAAGTATTCTAACCTGGTTTGTGCCCAGTAATTAATTGACATGTGATACATATTCATAGCTAGTGATCAGGTATTATTTTTACTTGGTCAAGTATGGAAACACAAACTGTCCTGCAGTTAAATATGTGTTTTAGGTCACTGGATTCCCACTTTTATATGTTTGACATTATTATTCAGAAATGGGTAAGTGATTTGGAATTTGTTAGGCAGACAAGGTTCTTTGGGTAAATCTGATATCATTTATTAGACCAACTCAAATAATTAGAATTTTTCCAACTATTTGAGCTGGTTTAATAAAAGATATCGGATTTAGCCAAAAAATCTTGTCTGCCTATGTCCTTAGCCCAACACAGCTACAACCTACACCCTTTGAATGTGTTAGACATTTGATGTAGACTTTTTTTTGTTTTGGGGGTTTTTTTTAGGTAGCATATGCATTGCCTTGCTAAAGTTAGTTTTTTCTTGAAATAACTTTTAGATTGCCCAATTCAATTTATGATTTATTCCATTTCTCATTTTACTTGTATTTTGTTTAGTCACATCTTAGCTGCATGTGGCAACTTATTTCCTGGGAATAGTGTTAGTATTTTGAAAAGGTGCTATTCCCTATTGTTATGGACATTCTAACAGGTACCTCACAGGACACAGTAAATTAGGTTTTTATCACTTTGTAGAATGTAACTTTATTGTGCTGTGCTCAGAATCTATGACCAGATTCTAGAACTGCAGAGGATGAATGATGCAAGTGGAACCTGATATGTTCAATATATATCTTGATTACTTTTTGCTTGAATTTTCTGTCTTACAGTTAATAGTTGCACTATCCTGGCTATTAAATACATAAATTAGCAATCCCAGAATTGCATTATTAATTTAAGAGCTGCTATAGAACAGACTCATTGGGCATTTAATCGCATACTGTTTTGTCCTGCGCTGCACCGGAGATCTGCTGCTTTGGAGCAGACTCAATTAATCAAGTCTGCTCTGCATGTGAGCTGATGCACACTACACTGCAGTGCGTATAATTGTATAAGCAGCAGAATGTGTATCAGTGCACAGAAAATGGCAGGGTGCACTTTTCAACATCTCCAAGATGTTGTAGTTCAAAAGTGCGCTGCTGCTATTTTCTTTGCCCTGATGTGCATTTCGTGTTTATACAACTGCATGTATTGCAATGCTGTGTGCTTGCACATGTAAAAAAGCCCGCTAATGTTATCTCTCTGATCTAAATTATTTTCTAAATGTTTCAGCTGTACTGATATCTGACTGTTTCAGTAAACTGGGTTTTTTCTTCCCTTCACACAACATTAGTTCTAAATTTTCAGCTAAAAAAAAATGCTAAACCTAATTCTAACATGATGTAAATTCTGCAAGAAAAATCTCATTAGTGTTTGGTTAAAGGAAATTCTGTGTTTTGATTTTTGAATGTCAGACACCAAATAGAAAGTGATAAAGTACCTGCCAATAAGAATAGCATTATTGTTACTTTAGGAATGCCCCATATTTCTGCAAAAAGTATACAGTTTTCTTATTTTTCCCCCCCAACAAAATACCAATGCTAGCAATAGGCACCCCCTGCCATTGGAGGGAGCACTTGTTCTGAACATCACTTCTATAAGGAAAAGAAAGTGATCTAAGAAATCCAAATGTATCACTGTCTAGAATAGCTCAGTACTGTAGTAAAAGTTGAGCACAACTATATCTGTCTGCATAGGATTAATGACACACTCTAAAAGATACTTACCTACTATATTATATCTTATATAGTTGCCCTTAGGTATCAGAGTATTAAAAAACATAATATAACCTAAAAGCTAGTAGTGTTTATTTTGAAGAGTATGTATTGCATGTAAAAAATTTACATAATGCATCAAACAAACCTGATTTATTCTATTTAGTAGTTACTGCCATACATTTCCTTACTATATTTTTAAGAATTAAAATACCACAAAGAATTCAATTGGTACTCTAACTGATCTTTCTATTACTAAGTAGCAATATATACACTTTAAGCAGAATTCTATCCTCAGTTACATTTATTCAATCACATTTCTGTGTTTCAAGGAAATAAAAGAAAACTGTAGGACAGAACATATTTTCAAAGGACACCACAACATTTTATTTGTGAGACAAATTGTGTGTGCGCCATTATGTAATGTGTTGTATCATCATTGCTGAAATAGGGAACATAGCACATTCTATTTTTAACTTAAGATGTTAGATGTTTAGCCAATGTTATCAGCTATCCCTTCAGAAAAGAAAGAGAGGTGATCTTAATTGTTTCAGTGCAACTGGGACAACTATGTTAATAGTTCTCCTTCAGAAATCTGTTTCTTACCTCTTGATCACATAATGCTGACTAGCAATGGGTTAAACAGGGCATGAAGGGGGAAAACGGTATTTTATTCTTCATTTTTAGTATGAAGAATAAAAAAAGTTTGCTCTAAATATAAATAAAAACTGATGAATAATTGAGGAGTATTAATTGCAAACAAAGTAAAGGGAAAAAAAATCAGAATTTGGACCTGGTTATTTTTCATATCCAAAAGTCCAAAATGATGGTTATGAAGCAAGTCTCACCACATTTGTATGTCCAAAGTATGAGGTCCAGAAGCCAGCAACGGGTAGAATGGTCAATGTCAATAAAGCCTTGGATGCCCAAAGGAGGACTGTAAGGCCATTCATAAATGATGTGGTCGGCTGTCTGAGCTTAAGCACCCCAGCTGCAGCCAGTGTTGTTAGAGAGACCCCTAGAGTACATTCTCACCTTAAACTGTCTAACACCCATTCTGAGATTAAGAGCAGTCCAGGCCCAGAGGGGAAGTTACCAGCCTACAGGGTGGAAGCTGGTATTAGGGACAAAGTTCTTAAGGCACAGTTCTTGTGCAGCATGTTGCCTGCTACACTGATGGAGGTCCATGCTGTAGGTGACAGAACATCTGAAGATTTGATGAGCTTATTAGCCTGAGTGAAGAACAGGTTTGAGACTTAAGGTAGTTGGTTTTCTGGCTTGCAGTTACTAGGCTGAGTGCAAAAATTGGTCCAGAACTTGGGGTTTGAAGTCTAGGGCCAGGGTAGTAGCTTGTTTTTGGATGTCAGGGTGGGAGATACCTGAGAGGACTGGAAAGCAGTCAACTGGAGTTGACATATGGCATCCAGTCATGATCCTCATAACCCAAAAGAAACGGTTGTGATTGAGTTAGCACTTTTCACCTTGAAAGTGCTTTCCCCTCATTAAAGACTACATTCCCAAGAGGGAAATAGGAATTGTATTCCTTCTTATGGGGCTATGGTCAGAAAGAAAGTGCTTCATCTGAACACAGCCTACTCCTCAATAGATGTTGGGTGTTTTGCAATGGGTTGATAGACTTTTAACAACTCCCGCCATATTTAGAGTAGATTGATTTATGTCTGTGTTTGCAAGTGGCCATTATGACAGAGGCAGCTGAGTCATAAGCATGGATTTAGGTTTTCAGTTTCCCATGGGAAAATGAAGAAAAACATGGATTTTCCCCTTTATCAGAGGAAAACAGAGATTTCCCATGAAACCCACAGATTTTGCAGTTTTGCAAAGAGCTCTCTGCAGGATGGCAGAGTTCCAGCCTGCAGGGGGCTGGGAGGGAGTGGGAGAAGGGCGGTCAGGTAGGGAGTGCCATTTTGCTCACCAGGCAGCCTGGAGAGAAGCTCTTTCAGGTAGGTAGGGGGTGGGATTGAGGCCCCTATAGGGAGCAAGTTGGGCAGGGTGGAGGTTGCTGCCCAGTCAGCAGGTGTATGGGGTTTGGGGCCTGAGGCCACAATATATGGCTGCAGGACCCCAGTGAGGGAGGCAGGGGGTTCGTCTGTGGAGCAGTGGGTGGGGTTGGCTCCTCAGCACTGGACATGCTCATAGGGGGAAGGGGGACCTGTACCCCCCAGATCTGTGCATGGGGTGGGCTACAGTCTTGGGCTCCCTGCCCTGCTGCCCTTCCCTGGGCCTCCGCAGCCCCTGGGTGCAACCTGGTGCAGCAGGCCAAAGCAAGACTGCGTAGGAAACCTGCTTGCTGCTGCAAGCTCCACACTGACCTCACAACACATTCCCTGTGCCTGGCAGCACTGACAGGCACAACCCTACGGAGTCATATGCAGGGGATGTGTTGTCAGAGCCGTGCAGAGCTTGCGGCAGCAAGATCCATACATGGCTCTGCTGTTCCGTGTAGTGCTGGGTCACACTCACTGGGCTGCGCAGGTCCTGGGGGAGGGCTTCAGGGCAGGAAGCCCAAACCCGCAGGCCTCTGCCACCTCATGCACAGATCTAGGGTGCCTGGGTCCCCTTCTACCCCCCCAGAGTGTGCACAGAGGTGGAGAGCTGGCCCCTCCCCCCTGCCCGAGCCAACAGTAGGTAGCAGGGGGCTGAGCTAGCTCTGCTCATCTACAGCAGCTACCACCTCTTGCCATGGGCAGGGGGCTATGGTTCCTGCCCCATAGCCCTAGTAGCTGGGGGCCCCCTCTGGCAGAGCTGGGGGGGTAGGGGATTATGAGGGGGGAAGCAAGGGGCACCAGGAGGGCCAGGGGGCTGTGGAGGGGACAGTGAGGGGCAACCAGTAGGGCCAGGGCAGAATAAGGGGCCTTTCATTTTAATCATGGATTTGGGTGTTTTTATCGGAGAATTTTTGTGGGATGGGGAGGTTTGTCAGGGAAAACCAGGATCCCTGGTCATAAGGCTATCCTAAACATAATTCTTTAACCCTAAAAATGCTCCCTGTCCTGGAAGATAGGAGCAGAGCAAAGATACCTGTTCTCCACTATCTGAAAATTTTGCTACATGGGGAAAATTAAGCTCTGACTCTCTTGGCTTCATTGTATTATATGTATTTAAAAACAAAGGAATATAATACAGTGTCACTCGTGAATCCTGATCATGCAAATGCCAGAGTCATTAGTTTGGGGCATGGGGTTTTATTAATTCCACCATTTTCATACTTCACTGTTTTAATCCTCATTAAGAGTTCACTGTAGGGTGTAAGTCTGAATGAAAAGTAAAGCAGGTGGCATTTTCTGTTTGAAGCTGTGCTGACTTGAGGTTTCTCTCTCTCTGGAGTTTTAATGGTCAAAGATTATAATGGCATTTTCTTTTCCTCTGCCTATTAGAGCTAACACTTACTTTAAGATGTTTAGCTATACTGTACTTTTATAAACTATTCTCTGAAGAGCACTAAGATATGTGCAGAGCACAGCTGGAAGATATCCATGCTTTGTTTGCTTTATAATACAGTATGAGTACAACCAAGGCAATCAAGAAAATAAATATATGTTTAAAGTCCTTAAGTTTATCTTAACCGTATTAAAAAAGTGATTTCAAAATGGGATAACTTGTGAAAAAAGCGGACTGGAAAATACATTTGATTAGCAAAACTTTAAAAGTTTTTAAATGTTCCACTTTCACCAGCTAGCACTTCTGGCTTTGATTTTTAAATGTTCTGTTATCTGAATATTATGTATGGAAGTGTGCATGTATGCGTATACAAAGCCCACATTCACAGAAGACTTAAATCCAAAAATGTAAGGAATTTAAATCCATCATCTCTAGGGGTTGAAATAATACCTTTGATATAGTGAAGTAATTATAACATTCCAAACACTGCTGGTAAGAATTGGGATTTTTTGTAGCCCTTTCAGAAAAACGTTGAGATTTAGGTACGTTATTTGTAACTGATCTATATTCCAGTTTTGTAGTTACGTAGGCAGAAGTTCCATTACTGTCAGAGGGGTTTGATGGAAACTGTGTGATAGACCCACTAGCATCAACTTGCTTCAGTGAGGCTAAAAAATCATCTAATCTAACTAATTTAAACTCCAATGAATTCAAAATAATTTGCTTTCATTTAATTTTCATATAGGTAAAATCCAAGAAATGTACATTTTCAAAACCTTAGAAATCCTGAACACTTATTTAAAATCAATCATTCCTGGTTAAACAGTGATTCTCACTGAAATACATTACAACTGAAGAAGAAATAGTGGCTGAAGGAAGTGAAAATTAAAACAAAAACAGAAACAAACACAAACAAAAAACAAATGTAAACTTTTGACAGAAAAAATTAGCTATGTGAAATGTTTACCCATGTAAAATGTACTGAAGTCTATCAGAGTGCAGTGCCATTCTAGACAGCGGGTCCCAGGTTATCATCCTATTTGAATCCTTTTATGAGGAACATCTGAGACACCTGCCTTTGCTTCCCCGTACGGGGTTGAGACTTTCTGGCTTAAGCCAGGAACAGTATCCTTACAGAGGTTATGTGAATGTGAGACTAAAATTACCTGCTGAAATAGCTGGGGTGGAGGAAGAAATGTCAACCATCACTCTAGTGTGCCCTGGTCTGGGGTGGATAAAAGGGGCCACTCTTATAGAATCATAGAATCAATGAGTCGGAAGGGACCTAGACAGATCATCTAGTCCGACCCTCTGTCATGGGCAGGAAGGAGCACTGGGGGTTACCCCAGCCAGGTGCCTATCCAGTCTCCTCTTGAAGATCTCCAGGGAAGGTGAGAGCACCACCTCTCCGGGAAGCCTGTTCCAGGCTCTGACCACCCTTACTGTGAAGTAGTTCTTCCTAATATCTAACTTAAACCTATCCTTCCTTCAGCTTGTGGCCATTGTTCCTGGTGACTCCAAGGGGGGCCCTGGTGAACAGAATTTCCCTGAGTCCCTGCTGATGGCCCCTGATAAAGTTGTAGGCAGCCACAAAACCCCCTCCCCCCTCAGTCTCCTCTTGCGGAAACTGAAGAGATTCAGGTCCCTCAGCCTCTCCTCATAGGGCTGGCCACAGAGGCCCTCAACCATATGAGTGGCCCTCCTCTGGACCCTCTCCAGGTTCTCCATGTCTTTCTTGAAGTGCGGCACCCAGAACTGGACACAGTACTCCAGCTGTGGTCTGACCAGCGCCGCATAGAGGGGGAGCAAGACCTCTCTGGACCTGTTAGTGATGCTCCTGTTGATGCATGACAGGGTGCGGTTGGCTCTGCCTATTGCTTTGTTGAAACTCCAGCCTTTTCCAGGTTCTTGCTTGCTACTGTAAACAACAGGCTGGCCGAGGTTACCAACAACGGTTAACAATGCATGCCTTGTGCTCAGAGGTGTATGACTGATGGGAGCATAGAGCAATGTGGGGTCACCCTGAGGTTGTGGGGACCCTGCACTTCTCTGGAGCAAAGCCCCAGTGAGTCCCTGCACAGGACCAATGGGCTTTGCCTATTGTATGCAATTGGATTGAGAAGGATGGAAACAATAAGCTGCTGGTGGTGGAGACCCCCACCGGGAGAGAGAGACCCAGTGCGCTGAGGGTCCCTGATGGCATGATTGAGAAAAAAGGGCTCAACCAAGACCCAGTCACTGTGATAGTGGTTAATCCAATGTTGAAAGATATTGTGGTCCACCCAGGACAGAAGGTGGCCTTGAAAAAGGAAGCTGAAGTGGTAAACCCTGAGCAGGAGGGAAACCCCCCTCCAATTGACCCTTCGAGGTTCTTTTTTGGGAACTCTCCAGTGCCTGAAGCCTGTAAAGCTCAGCTCAGGGACAAACTCGGGGCTTGAGCCCGTGTTTTCTCCCTGCATGACTGGGATGTGGGGGAGGCTAAGGGGGTGGAGCATCACATTCATCTGAGCAACACACGAAAGGTCTCAGTGCATTCCCCTTGCTGAGATGGGGGAAGTAAGACATCTGCAGGAGCTCATGGAACACTGCATCATCACAGAATCTAAGAGCCCTCATGCCTCTCCCATTGTGATTGTGTGGAAGAAGAACAGCCAACTCCGTATGTGTATTGATTACCAGACTTTGAACACCTGGACCATCACTGATCAATACACTGTCCTGCAGGTGCAGGAGGCTTTGGACTGTTTAGTAGGGAGCAAATGATTTTCAGTACTAGACCTCCACAGTGGCTACTACCAGATACCTCTACAGGAAGAGGACAAAGAGAAGACTGCTTTTATTTG
>NW_017728913.1:906896-931011 GCF_001723895.1 Crocodylus porosus
ACGTTACCCCCAGACTAGCGAGTGTGCTCTGGGAGAGGGGTTGGCCGAGCATAAGGCACCCCTAGGGAGGCATTCGGACCCTGGAAGGTGGGCAGGCACAGGGAGGTGGGCGGCTCAATGCAGGAGCGCCCCCTACTGGCCCGCCTCGTGTTGGAAACAGTGGTGGGATACGAATATCTGGCTGTTTTACTGAGGTGGAATCTCTGCACCTGCCACACACATGACCCAAGTACTGGTTTATTTAGATGATATTATTGTTTTCAGAAAGTCCCTGGAGGAACATGAAGAACAGCTACTCCGTGTACTCAATAGGCTGGAAACCGCTGGACTTAAGTTGGCCATTGATAAATGTAAGTTCTGCCAGGCTTCTGTGAAGTACATATTGTATCACAGGAAGGGGTCAGCACTGTCTGGAGAAAGTAAGTGCTGTGACTACCTGGTCTCAACCCAAGAATTTTAGGGAACTGAAAAGGTTCTTGGGATTTGCAGGTTTCTATCGGCGATTCGTTAAAGACTATGCTACAATAACTGGACCTTTAAATGCCCTAACTTGCGGACACCAGGTGGGAAGGTTGCCCCACAAGAAGGGGTGAAACAATGGCTTAAATGAGCTTCCTGGGACAGAAAGCCCCACAGAGCCTTTTGGTCCCTGGTGAGACTCGCGGTGTGAAGTTGCCTTGCAGGAGGTGATCCGGCAGTTGACTCAGGCACCTGTGTTGGCATATGCTGATCCCAACCACCCTTTTATTTTGTACACGGATGCTAGCCTGTCAGGACTGTGGGCTGTACTGTATCAGGAACTTGATGGACACCAGCGACCAGTGACTTTTGCTAATAGGGGATTGTCACCCAGCGAGACACGCTACCTGGTACGTAAGCTTGAATTCCTGGCCCTCAAGTGGGTCGTCACTGAGATTCTGGGACTATCTGTATGGGACTACCTTCCAGGTGTGGACAGACAATAATCCCCTTACCTATGTGCTCACCAGCGCTAAGTTGGATGTGACCGGCCAACACTGGATTGTGGCACTAGCCAACTACACCTTCAGCCTTCACTATCAAGCGGGACAAAAGAACGTGAATGCTGATTCCCTGTCTCAACAACTCCCCAGCAACCCTGGGAGTGTTTGGAGCACCAAGACAGTGAAGACCATTTGTGACCTGCTGATACAAGACCCTGTGGGGATGAGGGAAAGTGCTGTTTGCATGGTGAAGGTGTTGGGAATCCCATGGGCCTGGGTTCAGTACACCACACTGACTCCATCTTTGTTACCCCAGGTCATGGCCACAGAATGGTGGATGCCGCAAGAACAGGACCCAGATGTGCGAGAAGTGCTGCATGCCTGGAGATCAGGGAATACCTGCCCCGTGACCCTTAATAATGCTACTGCAGCAGCCTACCTCCTGTTGAGGGAGTGGAAA
This sequence comes from Crocodylus porosus, assembly GCF_001723895.1. Taxonomy (NCBI): domain Eukaryota; kingdom Metazoa; phylum Chordata; order Crocodylia; family Crocodylidae; genus Crocodylus; species Crocodylus porosus. The sequence goes on from NW_017728913.1 coordinate 908,319, forward strand.
AGGCTTTGCTTGTTTGATGGAGTGCTACATCAGGAGGTGCAGTACCCAGAAGGACAGAAATATTGGCAGCTGGTCCCTCAGAAGTATAAGACTCTTGCATTACAGGCCTTGCATGATGACTTTGGGCACATGGGGGTGGAGCACACCCTGGCTCTAGCCCGTGAGCGGTTCTTTTGGCCCAAAATGGCTGAAGACGTAAGGACTAAATGCTCAAACTGTGATCAGTGTGTATGGAGAAAGACCCTGCCCACTCGAACTACCTATCTACACACCATCCAGAGCTCAAAACCCATGGAGCTCATGTGCATGGATTTCCTAGCCATAGAAGGGGAGGGGCACCGAAAGGGGAATGTGCTGATTGTGACAGACCACTTCACCCGATATGCCCAAGCCTTCTCTACGTGAGATCAAACAGCCAGAACAGTTGCCAAAGTACTGTGGGAAAAGTACTTCTCCATGTTTGGGCTGCCCGCAAGAATCCACTCCGATCAGGGGCGAGATTTTGAGAGCCGGTTGTTGTGTGAAATACTGACAGTGGCTGGCATACAGAAATCAAGAATTACACCCTACCACCCCCAAGGGGATTCTGAACCTGAGTGCTTCAATTGCACTCTCTTGAATATGCTGGGTACCCACCAGCAGGAACAGAAGGCCGCATGGAGCCAGCATATCGCATACCTAGTGCGTGCCTACAACTCCATTAGGAATGATGCAACAGATCAGTCCATATTTACTCATGTTCGGGAGGGAGCACCAGTTACCCATAGATTTGTGCTTTGGGGTAGAACAAGTCTACCAACAACATTTGACTCATGGTCAATATGCACAATGGCTTTGGGACTGTCTCCGTCGTGCGTACCGACTGGCAGACGAAACTGCTGGAAGAAACCAGCAATACCATAAGCAGCTTTATGATGCTCATGTGGGTGAGCAAGGGTTACAAGAAGGAGACCGGGTGCTGCTGCAAAACCTGAGGCTAACTGGGAGACACAAAATCTCTGATCGGTGGCGGGCTGAACCCTATACAGTGGTGCAACAACTGGGAGACTTCCCAGTATACAAAATATCCCCTGAGTCTGGACCGAGTCAAAGTCATGTGGTCCGCCAGAACCTCCTGCTGCCTATTGGAGAATTGGTGGGGCCCCTCCACCTGAGAGAGAGCCACGAGAAGAGAGGCCTAGGTCTCCCGGTAGAAGGATGCCTTGTGCCACCCAACCGGCAGTTGTACCTGCAGTTCCCTTGGAGATCTCGGACTCTGACAGGTAGTACCCTGCTGACTTTCATCCAAACTTAGGACCTGCCACTCCTCGGGGTGAAGGGGAGATGGGGACTGCTGCTCGTGCGGCCCTGCCTGACAAGACCAAAGGAGAAAACATCCCCAGGCCTTTACCTGCCAGTGGGGCAGACTCCTCCAGTGCGAGGGAATCTGAGCCGCCGAGGCCCTCATAGAGTCCTGACCCAGACCTCACCCCACAACCAAGGCGGGAGCTTCGGCCAGTCTGTCGCTTCACCAGGGATGGTGAAGGGTTCCGTGGGGGAGGATGGGACGGGCTAGCTGGCAGTGACCAGGCCCAGGTGTTTTGAAAGGGCAAAAGATGATTGGAGGACTTGGGATTCCTTTTCCTCACCAATCAGGCGCCAGAGACTCACCCCCCCCCCGTGTCCCAATTGGCCCCTTGGGTCACCTGGAGGGGGATAAAAGCAGCAGCGTGGGCTGACTCAGGGAGAGACCAGCCAGGGACAACAAGGAAGGAAATTTACAGAGCTGGTAAGAGCTGAGCCAGCGGGGCAGGACCAGTGCCCCAGAAATGCCTGAAAGAGCAGGGACCTGCAGGCAGCAGTGGAACCCTCAGCAGCGCGGCGTGCGGCCTGCAGGAGAGGCTTCCCATGGGGCTCCAGGATCCCCAAGGGGAGGCTGCAGCTAGCAGGAGAGGCTCTCCCAGCTCCAGGAAAGATCTGAGCAGAGACTTGAGAAGTTCCCAGCTCTGCTTCCAGCTCCTCCTATCAGAGACCAGGCAGCTCAATGTGAGGCCAGGCTCCGGGAAGGTCAAGACCCCTAGCAGGCTGGAGTAATGCCACCAGTGGTGGCTGTGTGGCAGCTTTTTCTGCCTACCACGTGGGAGATTTGGGTTCAAATCCCAGCTGTGATGACTTGGGGTGAATCAGATAATAAGCAAATCATCTTGCAGTGGAAAGGGGCCATTGTGTTTTCTCCCCCTCCAGGTACCAAGGCCCTATGTTTCCTTGTCATTTAACATTTTGCATTTTGTGCCTTTTGTATATTTCACCAACCCGTATTATTTGTTCTGCTGTTTGAGCTTCATATTTTGTTAACCCTGTTTTGTTGAATCCTGCCCCCCTTGGGGTGTTGTAGTGTCCACTATACCCTCTGATGTATGCCTGTTATGTTCTCAGTACTAAAAGGTATATGGTTAAGTCCCCATTGGTGGTCTGGCTCTGCTCTACAGGGGAGGAGTCCCTACATCTCCCACAGCACTTGTGCACCTGCTTTGATCCCTTCAATTGGAAAGGGGGTAACTTTTGGAGTACCACCCAGGTTACACCCTCCTGGTGCTGGCTGGGGAGGCTGGGTGGACCCTGCAGTGCTGGGGGTGAGAGGGGCACATGCTCGCCTCTTCTTCCTGCTCCACTGCCCCCACAGCTGAACAAGCACACATGCACACACAGAGGCATGCACACAGACACAGGTGTGCACTGTAGTCTCACTCACTCTTTGCACATAGACGCATGCTCTTTCTGCCATGAACACAGACACACACAGACAGACACAGAGACACAAAGAGACAGACATACACACCCAGATGCACACTTTCCCTTCTCAGGACCTCCTCCCTCCCCCACTCTTGATCACACGGAGACAGCCCCCTGCCCACCCCCCACCCAAGCCACCCACAGCTCTATCTAGCTCCCCATCCTGGCCCTATTACACTTACCCATAGGGACCCACTGCCCAGCTTTGTCCTTTGTGGCTGTGCACACACATGGGGCAGAGCTAAGTTGGAAGCACCACACTGTGTCCCTGAGGGCAGGTGGCAGTGCTGGGCAGGTGGCAGTGCTGGGCAGGGGGGAGGGCTCAGATGAATTGGGGGGGTGGGCTATGGCTGGTCCCTCAAGGCCTCCCAGTGTTGCTCCCTACCCGCCCACAGAGGCACAGTGTGGTGTGCCCGGCCTGGCCCTGTCCCCCTGCCCCACATTGGTGGAGGGATTCCACTTCTGGCTCTTGAAGAATCTGAGATAAATATTATCCTTTCTAGTAGCTTTTCCATTTTAGTGGCTGTAAGGGCCTTGTTTGGTCCCTCTATTGCATCTGCTGATAGTAGTGGTAGTGTGGGGCTTTATCAGGTATTTAGAATGAGCTATTTGTAGAACTGCCGCCTGATCAGCATGTCATTTTTAGTCCTGAGTTATGTGCAGTGTCCACTATTCACTGACCCCCTTTTTTTTTCTGAAGGTGCATTTTTTCCATATTTGTGACTAACTTGAGACAGGCTTTGCAACTGGAATGAATGAATTCAAGACCCTTCACTCTGCCTGTCTAAAGTGATTCTATCACTTTAGATAGGCAGAGTTCTGTGATTCTATTTTGCTTTTGCTGTGTTAGGATCATCATTCATCTTTGAAGGGTGCTTGTGTCTTTCATTTTCAGCAAGGAGTACAGACCTCCTTTATTCTCAGGGCATATATTTAATGGCAGCTTTGATGAAGAAAGTGAAAGCCAGTGGTTGTTTTCTGGAATCCGTTTTTGTAAGATACGCTGCATCAGTAGTTTTAGTGGTATGTGCAATCTGGTTTACTTTTGTGGAAATTCCACAGTGGTTTTCACATTTAATAAACATGATGCTATTATTACATGTTATTGATAAATACAACAAAGGTCATCAAAGAGACATTGACTTACTGATCTCTGTATGATTAACAATATGGAATTGGCTAAGTCTTTATCTGGGACAAATAAAACACTGAGATCTACCAACTTAATGTGACAGGCCTTCCACATTCTCAAGGGGAATAATATTGATGATGTTATATACGAAATTCATACTCTAGCATTAGGTGAAGTTTTCTTCTATGTTAAGTGTAATGTTTTCAAAGTGGTAAAGTTTGTCAAATTTTTGCTTTCCTTCTTTCAAAGAACTTTACAAATGTAAAATGAATATGGATTCATATTGAGACATTTTGCATAGCATTGAAATATAATGGAGTGAAATGGTTTGATTCATCTGTACTTACTTTCTTTGATACTAGATATTTTTTAACAAAATCACTAACTCATTATACTTCTTTCTTTTTTTTAAACACCAACGCTAACCGTCAATTTAAGTAACATTAGTAAGCTGCAGACCAATTTCTATAATATATCCTTTGAATATTACATCACAATATATTGTGGGTACATGAAACCATACAAGCTTTGGGCAAATGGTTTCTTTAATAATCCAGGGACACCTCCAATTACTATATCCATGTGGTGCCGCTGAGTGTATAAATCTTTAAAAAAGATAATGAAAACATGGTTAGCTTATAACAGTATTCCTCTGACTAAATCACTCTTTTGAACCAATTCATTCAAAAGCAAAAGAAATTTTAATCAAGGCCCTTTTTTTGGTCAAACTATTGCTTTCCCTGCAAGACTTATTTAATTTTAATTATGTAATAATGTGCTTAATAACAATAATTGGGTTTTAATGAAAATCTTGTCTGAGTAAAGGCTTCAAGGGAGATCTTGAAATTCTTTTTAATGCCAAATATAGATATAGCACATAATGTAGTTTTACCATGTAGCCTTTAGCAAAAGAATCTGTTATTACAGTGTTGCTCATTTTCTTTCCATAAAATAATTTTGTGTATGAGTGATTTGTACTTTGTAAGTACTATCCTATGCTTCATGGGGAAAAAAGTGTCATTGACTTATTAACTTTAATTTAAAAAAAAAATCAAATTGCATTACTGTTGTTACTGCTTATTGTGTCCCACATCTGGTCAGAATCCTTTTTCTACCTTGGAAAATCGAGATAGTCCATTTAGACTTAAAACTCCTTTGTCTTAGTTCGTGAGGACATTAAATTTGCTGGCCAAAATGCAGAAGAGAAACACAGCTGTAAATGGGAGCCTCTGGGGCTTCGTTGAAAGGTGAACAAAATCGGGGTCCTCTCCTATAGGCTTTTCCAAATATGGGTTAGGTTTAAAATGAGAGAGGAAAGAAGAATTATTGAGAATTTGAGGGGTAGTAAGAGAGGTGAGGGAGGAAAGGAGAGGGTTCTTTTGAATGCAAAGATATCTGAACCTTTACAGGGTTGTCTAAAATGAATCCGGTTGCTAAGATGGCTGATCTGATATCCACTGAGACAAGTGGAAAAAGCTCTTACTGCCTTCAATGATGGAGGATTGGGGATGAATCCTGTGTCATTTAATTCCTTAATGTTTTACATATCTTCCACTGAATGAATGGACAGTAGTTATCAAATGAACACAAATAGTAGGCTTTGTTCCTAACTCTTGTTCTGTTTTAATGGAATTTCCTTGATCAATATTAAAATGTGTAAGTGATTTATAAACTGGAGTCCATAAGGATAATTAATGACGATGCCGTACTATTTTTCACTTGGAAGAGATAGAAAAACACATGAAACTACTTGCTTGGGTGGGCACATATCTGAGATGCTAAGATTGCACTGTTCATGCTTGTTTACATTTGGTTACCATTGAAGTAAATTGAATCTCCTCCATTGCATATATGCTTTGTGCTTCCCTGCCAGCTCAGGAGTAAAATGTCTGTTAAAAAGAAAACCCTTGAATTCAAGCCTGCTTAAAATACCAGAATGCTTGGAATCAAAACACTTTCTGAAGCATAATGAAAACAAAGTAGAAAACCTCTACCTACTCCTTGAAGTTCCACAAGCAATCCTAAAGAGCCCTATGTTCTTTGTGAGACAATTACAGGGAGGCTTGCTGTCCCTAAATATAACATTTTCATTATGAAATCCTTTTACTTGAATGCTGCAGCTTAACAGGCAAGATATACTGTTTAGTCACAAAACAACGATGAATCTTTTTTTGTTTCACACTTAGGTCATGGAGAAATGTTTGCTAAAGTGCTACCAGAATTAATACTTGAATACAGAACATATATATGTTAGAAAAAAAAAATCACATCATGGCATATTAACTAAAGCTGGGGGACTAAATAACTCTTAGAGTTGTATTTTCTGCAAGTTATACAAATATGTTGCTTTGTTTCAGAGCCTCAAAAATTGTCACTGAGCCACATTTATTCCTTTTACAACTCTACTGAGGTTAATGGAACTAAGAATATATTAATGTACTATTTTGGTTATAGATATCTTTCTCCCTTGGGTCTAGCACAGTGCTGACTGTTCCTAGGGTGCTTTTACACTGCCTTTGTGTCACATCAAAGAGTACTACTGTGAAGCATGTCCCATCCCCATATTCTTTGTTTATTCATGCCAACTCCTGAAAATGGCCCGATGAAGTCATCTTAGAGTATCCCTGAGTATGTGCCTGGTGCTGTTCACTTTGGATGCTTATTAGCATGTTTAGCTACATTTTCTCCTTTCTGGGAGTTTTAAATGCAGAAAACTCTTATGACTCATAGACATAATCTACATAAGTAAAGTTCTCTTTGACCACATGAACTACCTCCATTTCTGAGCCTAAGTCAGTGTACCCCCACAAGTGCATACATGCAGTTCCCTGGAGACAAATAGCAGCAGCACATATTTGTGCTGCTGCTAGTTGTCCCTGGGGAACACTCCTGCATGTGTGCTCTGGTGTGTGGCATATTGCCCCAGGTGGGGTAGGAGAGGCTGGGGCCAGCACCTGAGCTGGCCCCAGCAGCCTTATTTGGGGTCCTGGGGGCTTCCCAGGGCTGCAGCAGCACTGATCGAGGCCCATGGAACTTAGCCAGCGGCTGGAGCATGGCTTTGGCTAGTCAGGCTGTGGTTTCAAGTGACGCATACTGCAGCAATATGTGCCATGCTGCTTTTTTTCCTTCATGCTTTTCTTAGATACCAGAAGTTCCTGGTATGTAATTTTGTCTCTGTGCACAGAAAACCTATTCACGTGCGCCATGCATGTGCATTTTTCAACATATCAAAAACCTTTGAGGTGCTGGAAAGCACACATTCCCACTTAGGAGGACACAGCCAGCATGTCTCTGCACCTCTTTCATCCTTAAGCTACCTGATTGGCAAATTAGCATCCCTAAGCCTAAGTCCTCTGAAGGATCTGACCCAGGAGGCATGCACAGAAAACACTTCAAGTAAAAACCCATAGCCACTTTTTTTCAGAAATGAGGACAACTGTGGGGTGTCTACATTTTATCTAGTCTAATGTTTAGAACATTTGCCCAGAAAGTGTAAGTAATGGGTCTTAGGCTCTCCTCAGACTCCAGGCTTTTGAAGCCTTCTAGTTCCCAGGATAGTGCTGCAACCACCAGTTATAGGCTAGACTGGAGTAATAGAGGCACACTCTAGTCCTCCAGAAGCTCTGTCACTGCATAGAAAGAATGCAAGATGCATAGGTCCTGGAAAAATATACAGGGAGCATGGTTTTACAGACTAAGTATGAAGAAATGGTTCTGCTGCCTACATTTTGGTGAGAATTTCAAGCTATGATGCCTAGTCCCACAGTCATTTGAATCCAGGAAAGAAAAGGGAATTCAGACATACCCTTCACTGGCATTTCCTAATGGTTGGCTTAGTTGCCTTTTTTCATAGTATACTCTTGTTGTTATGAATCCCATTCTTAGCCACTGTCTCCATATTCTGTAGAGGAAGTTCAAGCACCTAATATAAATATATTAATTCTGCTCCCAGAGCTGAGCTCCTGCAAGGTAGGTGTGGTGACTTTTATAACCACCATACTGAAGTCCACTGCATCATCACCCATTTCTTCTGGACTCTTTGGATAATTCTCTGTTGATTCTAGGACACTATATAGGGAGGGTTGGAAAGGAATTGGGGAACAAATATGATATGAGGTTAACACACTGCTATCCAAAAAAGCTTAGGACAGTGGTACTATTACACACTGTAAGTGGTTTCTGGGGCAACTATTGGGAACAGATATAGCACTGACGTTTCTTTTTGAGATTTTTATTGGGAGTAGGACAAGTGTAGAGATATGGCTGATACAGAGAGAGGCCCAGGCCCTAATGTTACTTTTTCTCAAGATCCACACACATCCTAAGGTTTTAAGTTTGCAGGGTGGCACTGATAGACCAACTGGAGAGACATACTTGCCATTATTTCCTTCAGTCTCTTTTTTTATCACTTTGCTTAAAGAAGAGCTACTGCTCCCAGAACAGTCATCAATATCACTGTATTGTACTATTAGCATATATGGTTTTGAACAGTGATTAAAGAATATTGTAGACATTTTTGTTGTTTTTCATTTTGTTTATCATAAAGTTGCAGTAAAATTTGACAGCTGTATTTTGATATTTCTTCTTTTTTTGTTTTGTTTTATTTTCTTTCCTGTATCTGTTAGAGGCACAAAGGAAAATAAAAACAACACACAAATCTTCCTGAGTTGTGTATATATATAGCACAGTAAAATTAAAGGTGTTTGCTGTGACAGACTGAGGATATGTCTGGGTCAAATCATGAACACCTTCTTGTTTTGTGATTTCTGTTTTTAACAGCAAACTTCATACTAGATTAAGGGAGCCAGTGGAAAAAAAAAACATCTAATGTAGAAAGAATCCTTTTCATGCTGAGTTTTTGGACATCTTACAGAGAGTTACTGAGAGAGAGATGTCAGTGGTAACTTCTGTTGACCATGTTTTTCTACCTAAATGGTGGGTTTTCTTCTGGTAGAACCACTGAGTTTGAATAATCACTATCTACACAGAACATGGAGATGAGAAGGGCAGAGGACTAAACAGAAGCAAAAGTGTAAATCCCTTAGATGAAGCAAACATGCAAAATAAGGAAAGAGACTGTTCTGTGGATGTTCCTCTGAGCGAGGGTCCAGGTGGCTTCTAACAACAATGAGAAGTATGTGGATATATGGGAAGAAAAATATTGGAGAAATCCCACCAACACTTTAATGACTTCCATCAAAATGACCTTGAATACTCCACTCAGCAAATTCATTTCTTGGCACCACTGTGAAAGTGTGCAATGGCCATATCACCATATTTCCTCAGAAACCAATCAACTGATACCATATCTGCTCTGATCCTACCAACTGGGATGAACCACATCAGGGTTCTAAAACTGGTTTGGGATCTAAAACAGGATCCTTGATGTGTTCATTCCAGTTGGTAGGATTAGAACAGATATGGCTGTGACATAGAACTTGACTAGAGGATGGATCTAGTGGTATGCTGAGAAAATATGGTGCTGGTATGGCTCCTCTTCTGTCTTCTTCTCCACACACAAATTGGGTTCAGATTGATTTCTAAAATTGCATGAAACATGGGTAATTTCTGTCAGGCTTCCAGAAGCCAAACCTTACATGCAGTTCTAGATTTTACTACGAATATTTTGGACAGCTATAACAAGACATAAGATGATAGGAAAGTACTGATGGAAGGGACTTCACAAGGTCCTCTAGTCCAGGCCCCAGCTCAAGACCAGATCATCCCTGACTAGATTCATAGCAGCCAAGTGTTTGTCTAACCTGCTCTTCAAAATTTCCAACTATGGTGACTCCACAAATTCTTTATGTTGCTGGTTCCAATGCATGGCCAGAAAGCTAATCTCCAACCTAAATTTCCTCTTCTGGGCCAGAGACAGACATTATGCATAAATCAGTTTAAGTGATCAGAAACTGGTTTAAGCCTGTAACAGAAGAGATGTTCAGTGCACATAAACCAGTTTGAAAGTGGCTGAAACTGGTCTGAGATAAACCTGGTTGAATGAAGTATCAGACTTGACTGATTTGGGTCAAACTGGTTTATGTAAAGTCTGTCCCAGGCCCTTTGCTAGTTTAAGACAAACCAGACTCCCCCAGTATCCCAGCATGTTCTCTGGGCTGGGCAGGGTCTTTGCTCCACAGCAGGGCTGGCCCCTCCCCTCTTCTCCCTGGCTGGAGCTCAGCACAGACTTGCAGGCACAGAGCATTTGCTTGGCTTCTCCCTGTTAATCAGGGATTATTCCCAATTCCCCTCTGCCTTCCTCAGATACCACAACATTACCTAGAAGACCACCCGCTGGCCATGGTCCATGCTCTAGGAGAGGACAGAGGAAGACAGGCTTTTGGAGCTAATCAACAGGTAGCTCAATGTCCTTCCTTGGAAGAGCTGTTTAAGAAGAGCTCCATTAGTTAATGGAGAAAGACTTTGTTTTCTTAATGAGTTGATAAATACCGAGTTAAGTATGATAAACAGTCCCTGCTGGGCAGCTCAGGAGTGAGCATCCTGCTGGGGCCTGGCCATGCCCCTTCCCCCAGCTCTGCCCTATGGAAGACAAGGGAAGGCTGCTCTAGGACTCCCAACTTCTAGCCAGAGCCACTGCAGGCATGTACCTGCATTTCTGAAATGTCTGTCTGGGTTACAAACTGATTTAGCCTAGCCGGGTTAAACTAACTTGCCAAGACTGAATCAATTCAAGCTCAGGCTTTTTAAATGTCTGCCCCTAGCCCTGTAGTTTGAGCCCATTGCTTCTAGTCCTGTCTGCTAAAGACACAGGAAAAAGCCCATCTGCACCCTCTCTGTAATTATGCTTCAAGTATTTGAAGTTTGTTATCAAATCCTCTCCTCAGTTTTGTCTTCTCCAGGCTAAATAACACTTATTCTTTCAGCCTTTCCTCAAAAGGCATGCTTCCTAGGCCTCTATGACAGCATGAGACCAGAGTTTCCATGGAGACAAGACTCCAGCAGTGGTGGCAAGGCATGTGGCTGGGCAGGGAACTGCTCCAGGGCCAGAGCTGGAATCTTGTGGCAGTGACAGTGTGGTCCAGAGCCAGGGAAGTGCTGGGATAAAGGATTAGCAGCCAGATTTGGAAGAAGGAATAAAAGATTAGCAAAGCATTTTTTGTTTTTTAAACATCATTCACTTTTACTCTTAAAAGAAGTTTGTGGGAGAAAATGCACGATCCCACCAGGTTCTGATCTCATTTTTCTGTTATATGAGAAGTCTGGTCAAGAAAAAGCAATCCAGGCCTTTTTTGTTGTAGGCAGAAGTTAGGGCAAGGTGGCACTTAAGCTGCAAAAAGACCCCTTTAATTTGAGGTGGTCTGGATTGATCCAAGTCAAAACTTGGAATAAAAGAAGTGTGACACAAGCCTTTATAGACATAGGCCTTCAAGCTGCATTGCAGAGAGAATCTGCAGCCTGACAGGTTTGTCCTTGGAAGGACTAGCAATTAACATGAATCAGCTGATATTAACTTATGGGTGTACACCGGATTGTCCCATCTCAAAAATGTTAGTACTTTTTATCTTTCATATATCACACATACTTATAGTGGAGTAATGGACTGGCATGTCTAGGCCAGATCAAAAGGATTTTTCCTGGGAGAAATGCAACATCTGTTTACACCAGGGGTGGGCAGTTATTCTGGCTGGTGGGCCACTTAATGAATTTTGGGGTCCTGTTAAGGGCCACATACATCTCTCTCTCTCTCCTGGGAAGATGGAAGCTGCATCCCAGAGCTCAACCTGGAACCTGTCAGCTGTGTACCCAGGTAGGAGCTTCTGCTTTGTTGGGTGGGTGGCAGCATCTCTCTCCACCTATTTTCCTCCCTCTCCCTCCAGGACCCAGCCAAAGCTGTGGTTTGCCAGGAGCCCTGATACTCAGCCATGGGCCCAGGCAGGAGCTTCTGCTGCACTGGGTGGTGGCAGCATCAGCTGTGGGCACAGCCAGCAGGTTCCAGAGCCCTGACTTGGGACCTGCTAACAGCATCACATCTGACAATGATGGCCACCCAGAGTGGCAGAAGTTCCTGCCTGGGTCCACAGCTAAGCATTGGGGCTCCCAGTGAACTACAGATCCAGCTGGGTTCTGGAGGGAAGAGTGAGGGGAGACACTGCCACCCACCCAGCACAGCATAAGCTCCTATCTGGGTCCGCAGCTGACACTGCTGGCAGGTTTTGGGTTCGGCTTCAGGTGGGAGCTTCCACCGTTCCAGGAGGGCAGCAGGTCAGCTGTGGATACTGCCAGCAGGTTCTGCATCCAGGATCCTCAACTTTCCCACAGCAACACCACCTCCCACCTCCTGCAGCAGAAACTCCTCCTGGTTCACAGCTGATTGCAAATGCTGCTGGGCAAAAGTAGTCCTACCTACACACCCAGCACCATGTGGTGGCCGGAGCCACTGACCATCTGCGGGCCAGATCCAGTGAGTTGGCAACCATTCACTTGAGGGCCAGATTGGCAGGCCAGATCTGGCCTGTGGGCCGTATTTTGCCCAGCCCTGGTTTACACCCTCATGGCAGTATTACATGTTACCTTAAACCAGGCATGGGCAAAGTCCAGCCTTTGAGCCAGATTGGGCTTGTGGCAGACTTTATTCCCAGCAGCCCCTACCTGTATCACTGTGTCTGACCCCTTAGCACTGGCAGGGCCATGAAGCATGGGGTCAGGGGTTTTCTGTGATTTTTTGTTTTTGTAATCCGGTAGAATCATAAAGCAAGAAGTGATCTTGAGGGTTATTTAGTCCAAACCCCTGAACAAATGCTATCCCTTAACCCAGTGATTCTCAACCAGGGTACCAGGGCACCCTGAGGTGTCACCAGATACTTTGAAGGATGACACAATGTGTAAGGAAATAAGTGAAATTTGAGGAGATAATCAGATAAGTTTATTTTCCTGGACAACTCCCCTCTCCTGCTGTCCCAGCCTCTGTGCAAGGGGATGAGCACTATAATATATGAATTAGTTTGAAATAGTGTGCTATACAGTTTACAAGTGATGGAGGGGTGTCTCAAGTCCAAAAAAAGTTGAGGACCACTGACTTAATCAGCCTAGATAAATGCCTATTCTCTTCTTGAAAACCTCCAGTGGTAGATTATTTTTTATTTTCATCTGACAACCCATTGTGAAGGTTCCTTTTATTTTTTTCCAGGTAGTGGTAATAATATATACACCTTATACAGTGTTTTTCATCGCATCTGTCTTCCTGCCTAAGAACTCAAACATTTCTTTAAGATAAATATATGCAGTAACCTGTGAATGATTTAAAGCTATGAGATGAAGGTAGAAAGAGAACTTAATACCTTATGGATTGCAACTAGCAGAGAACTACAGAATCAGGTACACTCAGAGAGGATACAGGATTTTGTAAATGGGGTGCAGCACTGCAGGGGTGCCTGCATTCCCAGCTCCTAGACTCCTTTCCCTGCCCGCTGCCCTACCCCCCCCACACACACCTGGGGTAGGCAAGCCCTTAGCTTCTGTTCCTTCAGCCCCATCAAGGTCCAAAGAAAGTAAGCATTCCCCTACTCCTCCATGCTCGGAAGTATGTCCCCTCCCCTTCCCTTCACTCTCCATCCCTTCCCTTCCCATTCCCTGCCTGCTGATATCATAGGAGTGAGATGAGGTCCGGCCTGCTCCAGGTGGGATGCAGTCGCTAGGAACTGCAGCAGCAACTGCAGTAGCCAGGGAACATGTTTCCCCTACTTGTGCCTGTTTCTAGGCTGAGAGAAAAAGACTCGGCAGGAGCAGGCAGGGAGGGAGATATATGCCTATCTGCTGTCACCATTGTCAAAGTCTTTGCCTGAGCAGAGCCCCTGTGCAGCCCAGCTGTAGCAGGCAGCTGGTCCCCTCTCCTCCTGATGCCCCCAGCAGCATGTAAAGGAGTGAGGGAGAGAAGGTGCCTTTAAGCATAATGGGGAAACTCTTACCATTTTTAGATTTAAATCCCTGGCTGCTACTCCAGTGACATGATAGGAAAGGGGGATGCAGGCATGCTACTGCACCCCCCACCCCTCCAGATCCATCCCTGTATACACTTGACTTTTCATTCCATATAGTTTCAGGCAAACAGCAAATACACAAATTCACTGCAGTAGGACAAGACCAGAATCGAGTGCTATCTATCATACCAATATACTTTTATTTTCCTACTATCATCTAAACCTCTTCATAGGCTTTTAAAGGGAGGTCTTCCCTTTAAACAGCACAGAGAGCTGTTTAAAGAATAATTCCATGCTTATACATGTGTTACATATGCCTGACCTGAACTATTTTTGGAAATAAAATATTTTACCTTATTTTTCAGTTATCTTAATGTTGTTTCCTTTGTAGCATATCCATTCCATATACATTAGTCTCACCACAGTGGCATCAGCAAAGTGAAGTGCATCTTTGTGGGCAGTGTAAGTCAACATTTCTAAATTTAAAGAGCATAAAAAGTAGAAGATCTTTATAAAGTCTGGATAATTGACTGTCCCTTGTACAAATGCACTTAAAAGCGAAGGGAGATTTTCTTCTGTTCCAAGTTACTAGAGTTTAAAAATGTGGGTAGGCTGATTCAGACTAAAAGGACAAATATAGTACTTGACCTTGACAACGTCAACTATTTTTCAGCTTTAATGGAAAGCTTTTCCATAGCAGTATGAATATTTATACCTGACATAAAAAATTAATCAATGACAGTAATAATTAATAAATAGGCCACTCTTTTTACTCACTTTAAATGATTTAGACAAGAGAGATTGCCTGCCTAAGGGAGGACATGTGCTTCAAAATTTTGTTATTTCTGATTTATAGCATATCTTACCATTGGCCTATCAGTTGAAGTGTATACAAGTATATTATCCCTTTGTGCAGTGCACAAACAAAAGATATTGTCTCTTTACTTGCTAATACTTGTATAAAGCAAAATTAGGAAGAAAAATCATTTCTGGAGTAGGGTCTGCCTTAACTTTGTTTCTGGAGTAACTACTGAAATGGAGCTCTGATACTGAATATGGTACTTCTGACCTATTACAATACAAATACAATATAATTAGTAGTAAAAGAATCACTTAGGCATGGAAAATGTGATATTCAGATACCAAATCCTTTTAATGCCAAACACGCCTAGTTGCTTCTGCAAGCAGTGCCTGCTGGATTACAATATCACTAAGCAGTGGTGTGATAGATATGATGGGCTTAATTCAAAGTACACCAAAGCCAATATAGAATTCTCCAGTAGGCTGTGGATGAGGCCCTGTATGCATAAAATAGTGCTACCTTAAATTATCCTTAGATATGAAATGTGGCCTTTTAAATTGCATTGTTTCAGCATTATGTTTCTAAAGATTTTTACTCATACTTTGATAGAAAATCTCTGCCACTAAGTATCTAACATTTAAGATCAGATATCATGGGTGTTTAACAGAAGACCACTGTCAAGGAAATACTAAATTATTGTAACCTTATTGTACCTTATTTACAAATAAGATGATGATTTTTGTCTTTTGTTGTTTGTTCAAATTATTTTTGGCTAGCTAAGCATTTTATTTCCAAGTTGCAATATGCCTCCCTTGATTTAAATGCAGTATCTATTAAGTATATTCATGCACAACCTTCTAAATTCCATTCAGATAACACTTGTAATAGATTTTTAGTCTCCCCATTGAAAGAAATGGAAATACTTACATTAGTAGAGTGATTTACTTGTGTATTTTCATATTTGGAGCTAGAAAAGATTTGGGAATTGAGTTTTTCTTATTCTGTTACTAAACAAAATAGCATTTGTATCTACACTGAAGTTCAAAAAAAGTCTGACTGGAAACATTTTGAAAACCGCCCAAGTGATTCAACTAAGACATTGCAAAAAAATACCTTTTCCGCAAGCTTTTGGGCTCACACGCCCTTCCTCAGGCTCAGGGAAAATTAAAGATGGTAAAGAGTCCTCATAGGTAGAAAATAAACTTCATTTTTGCACAGATGAAGCTGACAATGGAAGTCTATTCCTCTGAGTTCCTCTCTTAGCATTGCTTCAATAGTAATGCTGTTGCCTCTCCAAAGGTGTTGGTTGTAAAGGTTGGGTGGAGCAGGAACCAAGGTGGAGTACAACTGCCCCCTCTGCTCCCACCCCTCCTGGATCCACCACTGCCTATAGCACTTCACATTGTCACTGCATTCAGAACCACTGCAGATTCACAATCCATTAATAAATAGTAGAAATTGAGTTGCTGGACAAACCCTAAACTGATATATCACATCCCAGGTTGTTATTTCTATAAGTAGAAACGTCTATTGGTCACAAAGGATGGGATCAGGGCCCCATCATTCCACTATATTTACATATTTTTCCTGTATCTATAATTGAATGCACTACAACAGATGGTTGTGTTTTCCGATTACTTTTTGTTTGAGACAGGAAGGGGTCACCCAGTAAAAAGGCACGGTCTTGTTTCAAAACTTTCTTGTAGATGCGCAATTACTGAAGATCTTCAGAATAAACATATAACATAGTAAATATTTAAATCAACACTAGGCAAATATACAAGCCTTCTAATCAGGTAAGTGATGTTTTTATCAGCAAAATGTAGTATTTAACAATTCAATAGTAAAATATTCATCTTGATCTGTAAAGACTGTGAAGTTAGAAGTTGAATGTGCAGTTCAGTCTTTAAAAAGTATGACTAGTCTTTTAGAATAAATCAGCAAAATATTCCAAAGAGATAAAATCTCTCTATCTTGATGATTAAGTCATTCAGCTTGATCAGCAAAGTACTATATTCAACAATATGATTCAGAATGCATAGTAAGGGAATGAAATATGCTGCTCAATTAGCAAATTATGCAACTATAAATCAGTAAGCTATACAAAACATTACTTACTTAAGTAGAAAGGTTTCTGATGTAGAAATATATTTTTTAATATAGATAGAGTCACTAAACTAGTAAAGTAGTGCCACTGTCTAGGATAGATTTTCTTAAATATGGCATTTTATAATCTATTGCAGTTCTTAACAGAATTCCAGAACAGCCAGGAAAAGATCAAGTATGGGAAGTCTGATGATTAAAATGTATAAAAATATATCATTTCATAACAACATTGGATTATTCATTACAAACTGGATTTATTAAACCCTAAGTAATTGAGGAAGAGTTATTTCCCCTTGGGTTGTCCTGGATGAAGATGCCAGCTGGCCTTACAGACTGAGCAAATGTAAAGGAGCCATGTGCCAACTGCAGCGTCTCCAAAGTCATATAACATTCTTTTTCACTGCATTCAGGGATTATAGGGTTCAGAATACAGTGAAAGCCTTATTGAGAAGCTACAGTCAATGAGCTTTGAGATGACTTGCTCTGAATTCGTAGCCTTAGAAAACTGGAGCAGTTCAAAGGGCACTGAATGGGCCAGAGTGACCTCCTTTGTTAATTTGCAAAGGAACAAAACATATGCCTTAACCTGTTATTTTGCATTTATGTACATTTCAGGGTCAGGGCATACTTTGCTCCTAATTATCTGAGATCTCTTTTTTTTTATTGTTGCGAAAAGTTTATAAGGAAGAATGACATTTTCATGACAGATCTTTAGAAATAAGCTTTATTCTTATTGCTTTACAACCTTTTACATGGAGCCTGCATTAAAAATCAGGAAGATGGATCACTAATTGACATATTTCTTCCATGATTATTGTACTGTTAATCTTTTCAGCTGTAGTTGCTATTTTTCAGTAGTGACTGGCCCATAACACAGATTATCTGACATTTAGCAAGGTAGTTATTCATTACTGTATATTTTTTTGTCATTTTATATTGACTAGATTTAAATTGTTCATATAAGTTCTATTTATTACAAACAATACACACACACCCCAACAACATATGCATGCACGCACATGAACAATATATGTGTGTGTGTATATAAGTATATCTGTGTGTGTATATGCACACACATGAGTATATGTACATGCATATCTTGTGCATATATACACACATACACATACATATACATGGACATACACATACAGAGTATTCTGTTAATAAAAATGCAGTAGTAATTACCATATCAATCTTATTATGTTTGACATGCCAACTAGTGGTACTCCAGGTAAGATTAAGAAAAGTAATTAATATCTGATCAAATAATCCTTTATTAAATAGATCTGTCATTGAAGCAATAGGGACATGATTTTAACCTAATTCTAAAGGGAAATATGTAGTAACCCCAATATCCAGCCATCAGAAAGTTTCCTTTATAAAAGATTCTGTAATCTCTTCTTTGAGAAGTGCTTGTCTAACAAAAGATATCACCTGTACCACTAATTCTGATTCCTTTTGCCTCTAGACCAATATGGCTACAACCTGGATACCAGACACATGGAAGATATTGAATTTTAGCCAATTTTTAAAATGAAATCTACATAATTTTTACAAGGAGTAAGCAAGTTTGACTACATGAAACCTGAGACCTTGCTCCCGCCTTTGTTTGAGGTCATTTGTATCATCACAGAGCCTCATCACCAGGGATCCAGGTTTTCAGTTTTCCATGGCAAAACAGAGAAAACCACAGATTTTGTGTTTTTATTAGAGAAAACATTCATTTTCCCTTTTAGCAGAGAAAGCCACAGATTTCCCTCTTTTGTAAAGAGCTCTGCAGGCTGGTAGAGTTCCTGCCTGCATGAGCTGATTGCAAAAGGGGCGGGAAACCCCCAGCCATGCCTGGGGCAGGGAGGAAGAGGGGGAAGGGCAGGGTCTAAGGCTTTTAGTTTCAAGGCTTATGTCTGGCTCACTTTCCTTCTGGAGCCTATAAGTTTAGATAAGTGGAGCATGCAGGGGGATGTGGGGGTTGTGGAGCTGTCTGGGGGCTGAGCTGGCTGGAGGCTGAGGGAGTGGGGAGGTGTTGGTGAACCACTTGGAGTGCCCACCTGGTAGCACATGGACCACCAGCAGTGCTGTCTGCCTGACCAGGCTTGGCGCCTCCATGAACAGTTTCCCTTAAGGGTCCAAAGTGCTGCTGGTGGTACACGTGCAGCCAGCTGGGCACTCCATTTCTTGCCCCCCTGGCTGCCCTGGCAATGTTCCTCCTGCTTGTACCGGTGCTTTGAGGGGTACAGCCCCACACCGCTGCCTTCAGTGCAGTCCTGCACACAGGAGGTGCATCGCCAGGGCAGTAGGTTGGTAGTGAGCAGTGGTGAGGAGGTTTTTCACGCAGCTCCTCTACTGCCTGCTGTGCTGGGTCACTGTGGGGGAAGCAGAGTGGCAGAGAACAGTGGTGAGCAGCAGGCCCGCTGTTCCCTGCCACCCTGCTTCCCTCCTTCCACAACCCAGCATGGCTGAGAGTGGAGGAGCAACATGAAAAACCTGCTTACCAAATTAAACCAAAGTAAACCCCCATTATCTGTACAAGCAGCCCTGGAACTTCTTTGTTCAGCTTCAGTGAAAGAAGTGAAGTATGTGTGCCAGGAGGGACTTGAATATACATAAATCTAGCTTTTCACAACATCCAATACTTGACTTCTCAGCTGAGGTAACATTCTTTTAACATAGGTTTTGGTATGTAATATAGTTAAAGGTGGATAATCTTTGTGTTTGAATGTGTGCATGTGTGTACATGTGCCCACATACACACTTTCTTACACTTTCCTTCCTATCTGGTACTTAGTCTTAAAATAATTTTATAATAATGCATCACCAAATTATGTATGCCAGAAAGGGGAAAAAAGGGCTTGCTTGCAGCCTTGGTAAAGAAACCGATTATATAAGAAAACAACGTGCAGAGGAGTAGCACTGTGAACATGAAAAACCTGAAAGTTTTAATAGACAAGTACAAAAATCAAAACCAAAGTTCCCTTGTATTTGCTTGGAAACTAGGCCCATATTAGGGCCAAATAGTACCTGTCCCTTATGTGAGAGACCAAAAACACTGACTCAGAACATGCATTAATTTGAGGGATAAGGACATATAGACAGATGGATCTGAGTTATGTAACTTGATCACTCACAACCCTCACAACCATAAATGAGTTAGTGTGAGATAAGAGAAAGACGTAGATCTTGGGGAGAGGGGGTTGGGGGGAGGGGGTAACTAGTCAACTTCCACTATTTTTTTTCCTAGTTGCACCTACTCATTGGCCATATCTATTTAATATTGAATTTTAAAGTTTTAACTAGGTACAATGCAGAAAGTATTTTTCTATATGTCTGTGTAGCCTGTGGATACCCACAGGCTTACTCCCATTTCAGTGGCATTATTATTCATAATAACTGCTTGCATACTTTCATGCTGCAATCAGCCAACCTGCCCTTGCCTTCCTTGTCTTATGCAAATTCACATTAGGCAGAGTAAGGATGGGAGAAGCTTTTCATTTTGAAACCTGGTACAAGTCTATATATAGTTTAAGGCAAACCAAGGATAAATTCCTTCATCCTATTTTTTTTCTAAAGGCCCTGTTTATAGTCTCACATTAATTTTCATTAACACAACTTCTTTTTTGCTTGGGGATTTTTCATCATAGAAATACGCTTTACTATGTAGACTTGAACAAAATGTTATTTAAAGTGAACCCTAATACTCGCTATAAATTATCTGAAATTCATTTAAACACTTTGTTGGGTTGCACTTTAAAAAAACACCCAAAAAAAGCTCCTGCTGAGGTAATACCTTTTTTGATCTAACATAGATGTGTTCATCAATATGCAAGAAATATTTGTGATGACGGGGAGAGAAGCATCCTAGCAGCATAATAAACTAATACCAGATTACAAAGGGCTCCTTGAACTGGAATTAACTACTTTGTAAGCAAACCACATAATTTACTAGGTAAAGCTGGTCAGTCTGTCTATCCAAATATCTCACACGCATGCATACACTCTCTCTCTCTCTCTCTGTATATGTCAAGTAAGTACAAAATTGTTTGTTAGGCAAATATACAACATGTATATTACAAACAAATACACCAATTTCTAAAGATCACAAGTATTCCTATGCTATTAAAGCTACCGAGCCCCTCCCCCCACCCTCCCCAATTAAGCAATTTCAGAAGTAATTGTGCCCAGGTAACCTTAATTTTACCTCCTTACACATAAATCCTGTGATGACTTGCTCAGTGTCCTATAGGAAGTTGACAACAGAGCTGGAACTCTGAAAAAAAAACACCAGATATCCCAGAATTCATGGTGAAATCGTGTGTGAACAATGTTGGTTTCAGAATAATGCCTTGTCCACATCAAAACATCCTTCTCCTTGCAACTTTCTTTGTCATTCACTGTCCATACATAAAACTATAGTAGACTCTCAGCTCTGCTTCATGGCAATATGGTAGAACATTTGGTTGCATTTGCTTGACCAAAAGTTGGTTAAGAGAAGAAGAGGGAAAGAAAATATTAGGCCAAAGGATGTTAGTGTGTGGGAACCATTTTAGAAAATTCAAGATGGATCAGGGGGAAAAAATTACATGAAAGGCTCTGTAGAGTACACTTAGTGGTTTGTTGCTAGACAAGGCTAGTTTTAGACAAGGTGTAGAGAATAGAGAGGTATAAGGAATAGGTATAGAGATGGAATAAAAATAGGCATATCAATATCAGAGTAAAACCTATTAGGAATACTTTTGGTTTTATTTATTTCTTTGCTTTATTTAGTAAGCTTTTTTTTATTTTTGCCAAGTGATGGAGTATAAAAATCTGGGTTCATCTCAGAACCTTTATTCTTCAGCCTTGAACTATGGTTCTTGCTGAACAGCCTGTCAGTGAACTAAAGTAAAAGCTCTTTCAAAACTTATTTTAAAACTGAGGTGAGAAATCCTTCCCCCTAAAAGACTGGCCACATTTTAGAGGGTTTTTTTAGACTTAGGGAATTAAGGGAAATAATTTTTAAAATCTCTCAAATGTTAACAATGTTATTATGCATTTAGATAACGTTCACTTTATAAATTTTACTCATTTGCTTGATATGCATTGCCTCTGTTTGTTGGCTTATTTATTTTGTGTGGTTTTCACTATTAAATTCACCATTAAAATTTATCTAAATTTATGTTTGTGATTATTTAATGTTGGTGCAACAGGCTTTTTTAACGTTTCTTTGTTCCCAGAATATATCTGAGGGTGAACACATGCTGTGTTCTTAATGATGAAGACAAAATTCCCATAGAGCAAACAGTACCTGATTTATACAGGTAACATTTGTAGTTGCTTTAAGATGGAAGAGTGAAGCATGTCCAAGCCCTAAAACAGGCTGAAGGACTGCAGGATTTTACTAATAACATAGTGGATACTTCATAAATTAAAACAAAAGATTTCAGAAACAAAATATGACTGCCATCATTAAGAATATTTTTGGGTCCATTGGTCAGTTTTCAAACCAAACATGATATGCAGTCAACAAATTATTTTTGCTGAAGCATCAAGTGGGAGGGAGGGAAGAATGAAAAAAAACCCGATTTAACAGGGACAGAATGAAAAATGTGTCTGCTCTATTCACCTGACTATTATACCACAGACACAGTGGGCCCTCTGACCTTGGGTATTTAGAGTATACACTGGATTACTGCTGTATACCTGCTTACTGCTGGGTCACATCATTTTGAAGTCCAGCTGCATCATGAAGCTGTTAATTTATAGCTTCACCTGGTAGCACAGGATGACATTAATGCTGCAATGTAGTCTTCCCAAAGATAAATGGAAAACTGCTCATCAGCTGATATTTGTTCTTTTCTAGGCACTTGCCTGTCAGGAATGACAGGGTGGAGGAGAGCAAGCGAAGACAGAACACCACCACCCACCACCCCGTACCACCGCCAACTCCCAGGACCAGGGGGAGGGAAC
>NW_017728913.1:931808-934703 GCF_001723895.1 Crocodylus porosus
GAAGCCCAGATCTCACTAGGCAATCCTGGCCATCTTCCTCCTTCTAAACAATTTCTTTTTTAGATGCTTGGATCTGAAGATGATGGAGATGCATAATATAAAGATTTGAGTCTGACATGTAAGTGGAGGGAGTTCATCTACATCCCTGTGCCTCTTTCTTCCTATTGGTGGTCTATTTAGCTGAAAAATCACAGATACATTCAGAGAAGGGGGTTGGATCCATAGCTCCATCCATCCCAGTGCCCTCTTTGCTACATTATAGAACTATATTCCCTCTCACATGCTTTCCTTCTGACCCCATGACTCTTGCATTTCTCTCCATCCAGAGAACCTGGTTTAACAGATGATATTGAAGATACCTTCAGCTCTGCCTGAGAAGCTGGAGTGTGAACAAGCAGGGTCTACAACCCAAATATTCCATTTTCTGTAAATCTCTGCTTAACTTAGATGATGGGGGGGAAAATGTGTGTAATTCCTCCTTTTCCATCAGTAAGAATCCATAAAAGCAGCTTAAAATTTGTAGGCTTCATGGGATATTTTGCTATTCTTCAGCTGTCCTGAAGTGCTCTTACAAGAATGTGTGCTCCTACTGAAGTATGTGTCTTGTTGCAGTACTTCAGGACATTAACAATAGCATAACTGGGGTCAGGGGAAGGTGGAGGAGAGGGTGCTGACTTAGCAAACCCACCCTGAGTCTTTGCCACAGCAGGAGCAGCCCCCACCACATGGACACAGGAGCTAGGCACAAGCAGCCCTGCACTGGAGCTTAAGAGATGGAGAGAGAGCATCAGTGGCAGCAGCTGTCTTTCAGTCTGCATGGCAGGTAAGACTATTTACCTTCCTCCTCCTCCTCTCATCTGTCTCTAGTGCTCAGCATCACCTCCCAGGGAGCAGGAGAGTTTTGCCCTGAGTGCAAAATCTGTTAGCTATACCTGTGAGCAATAGTGTGGAATTAAGCCAGAGATGGCCAGCACAGCCTGCTAAGTTCCACTTAAATAAAGCCAACAGCTGATATAGCGTGAAAAAGGAATTCCATATTCAGGATTAAATAAATTATTTTCAGTTTGTGAGCAATTGTGTAGTAGGTAATTCACTTTCTGAAGGTACCAGACTGCTGTTGCCACCCTGCTTTTTTCAGGCATGGGTTTTGTTTTTTTTACAGATGTGGCAAATTAGCAGCGTGGCAAACACCTGCATGTGCAGTACGTGTGTTCTGCAGTGCCACATATCGCATGTGTGCACTCATCTGGACACGCTGTCAGTGGGGATGGGTATAAAAGGAAGCTTCAGTTTGAAAAGAAAGTCTTTATGAAGGAGAAGAAAAAATTGTTTGGTCTAGTAAAAGATTTAAACTCTGGAGAGTGACTCTATATAGTAAGGTCAGTGTTCGAATGTCTCGCTGAGGGTTAAATTTGTAGCTCCCTCTGATATCGCAATTCATACTGTTCACCCACAAAATAAGTTTATATCATACCTATAGTTCTTTGCTGTGATCTATATTAAAACATTTACTGTAGGTTTAATAGATCTTTTTAGGTAATATTTTATAGATTACGATATATGATACATAATCTGGTGGCAAACAGTTCTCTGCTCTTTTATGCGTTGTGTGGTAGCATGCTGAATCCACCGGTAGGCAGTTTACCACAGGCATTCACTGTGCAGAAAAGTTGCATGAAGTGTCTGTCACTGCTGAGATATGTTGTGACAAGTGTAGCAAATGCTACACTGGAGTCAACAATGAAATACTACAGTCAGCTGTTGGTTCATAAACTTTAGATGATTCAGTCGTTACAAGGTTATAATACAGATCATGAATTGGCATTGGTAAAAGACTTAAGTGAAGTAAATACATCTTTATACATTTTAAATAAAGCCCTTTGAACTATAAAATTCCTTCAGAGGACAGAGCTATGTACAGTATCAACTCTGTGGAGAGGAGAATTTCCTGTAAACAGCAGTGTTGCTTCATATGGATAAAGACTTTTGTGCTATCAATAATAATGCTTCCAACACTTTTCAATTCCTGATCCTACAATCCAAAATGCAAAGCAGAAAAGCTGACATGAGTGACTGGGGCTTTAAAAACCTGCACCAATGTACCTCTGTAACAATCCAAGTCAATAGTATTATCAGTTCAGCCTCCTCAGTGAAGATCTTTGCAAATATGAAGACAACCAAGGGAGGACATGAGTAACCATTCAAGGAGATGATTCAAAGATCATTCGTTTCTATTAGTTCGCTCACAGCCTTTCTTAAAGCTATGATAAATCTTCCCCTACCCCCCAGATACTTTTTGTCCCAATGCAGCATCTATTCAGACTACAACTAAAAAAGCATAGTTCATTTAAACAGTCTTCATATTGTTAGAGGTATTTTAGAGAATTATATTATTCATCTTCATTTTTCTATCCTAAACAAGCCAAGCTATTTCCATCTCCTCCCATAAGTTCATAAGGTAAGTTCCTTCTTCATTTATTTGATCATACTAAGAGCCTTTCTCTGCTCTTATTCCAAGTTGGTTCCGGTGATTTTCAGCTGACTGGAATAATTCCACTGAAAATTGCCTGAGCCTCCACATCTTTTCAAGGCTGGCATAAGTAATTTCTATTTGTGCTGTTAGGAATTTTGAAGTATCGTACATTACAATGTGATCAAGAGCTCCTGTATGTTGTCCTCATTCCTCCTTGGTTGGTTGTATGTTGTCCTCATTCCTCCTTGTTCCTCTGTGGTTGTTTGTCTTGGCTCCTCTACTCTTCTTCCTTGCCATCCTCTCCACTGGTTCCTCCAGTTTCCCCTCTTCATTGTCCAGTACAGCAAGCACATACTTGAACTCTCTGGCTTAGTACAGTGATTCAAAAAAACTCAAGGCAAAATTGATTCAATCTTCAGTTT
>NW_017728913.1:934813-953487 GCF_001723895.1 Crocodylus porosus
TGGGAGGGGAGGAGAAGAAACACCCATGAGGGGTCTTCTTCCACCCCAGCTTCCAGCCAGGCAGGGCTTGTCCCAGTCCTGCCCCTTCCCCAGGTGTCAGCCTCTGAGAGGAGGGGGGGTACAAGGGAGGAAGGTACCAATCCCTCACTGCCCTGCCTCCCCCCATGGGTTCTGCTCCATGCAGGGGAAAAGCACCTATGGGGGGGGCAGGGGAGGGTGTGGCTTTTCACCCCCTTGTAGCGTGATCAGGCTGGGATCATCCCAGGCCCACCCTTTCTCCAACCCTCTGCCTTGGAGAAGGGCAAGTGATGGAAACCCTCAGCCTAACAACACCCCCAGTCAGTGTCTGCCTGGCACAGAGGAAAAAGCACCTAATGTGGGAGGCTTACCCCCCTCCCTCTCCCCCCCCCTGCCGGTTGGCTGGAGCCTGGGTGGGATCCTCCTGTTCTGCCCTTTTCCCAGCTATCACATCTGGAGGGGTGGGACAAGGGGTGGGAACATGTCCCCCTGGCCCAACACCACTTCCCACCCAGCTGGGATTTGCCTGGTACAGGAGGATAGTACTCATGTGGGGGCTTTTCATCTCCCCACAGCTCAGAGCTAGGCTGGGATTGTCTCAGCCCTGCTCCTTCTCCAGATGGCAGATGTCTGAGAGGGGAAGTGGGGCTGAGATTATCCCAGCCCAGCTCCCAGCTGCAGGGAGAAGAAAAGTTCCCAGATGGGTGCTTTCCCCAGTGCCAGGCAGACCCTGGCTGGGGGGGTGGGCACTGCCAGGACAGGGGAGTGCATTCTTACCCCCTGCCCCCTCTCTCAGAAGCAGAAAGCTTGGATGATCCCAGCCTGGCTTGAGCTGCAAGGGAGCAGGCAAGAAACTCCTGGGTGGGGGCTTCTCTTTCTCCCCCAGATTCTGGCTGGAGGAGTGAGTGCCAAGTGGGAGCATGAGGTACTTTCCCCCCCTCTAGCAGTTGGAAGCTGGGGAGAGGCTGGGGGGTTGAGCCAATCTGTGCCCAGCTTACTGGGCTGCAGGGGTGGGAAGAAAAAAAACACCCACCAGAGGAGCTTTTCTTCCCCTTGTACAGTCTGGGGCTAAGGGGGCTGGGCACTTGTTCCCCTGCCCTGTCCCACTGAGCAGACAGACCCAGGCAGGAAGCAGGCTGGGGAGCTGAGGCTTTAGTGCCTCAGCTCTATGACAGCTTGGGGTGAGACCAGCCTTGCTTTGTTGGAGCAGACAGCACAGCTCAGGGCTGCAAAGCATCCTGGGATGCAGGGGGACTGTGAGCTAACGTGAATTGGAAAGGTTCTTCTCTAGTAGCTTGTCTCTTTCTCTTATTGAACTCCCGGATATGCATTTCCCTGAGTTAGCTTATTCGTCTAAATGTCTCCCCTTCATGTTCTCATTTTAGCAAGTGTTTGAATTGCCTGTGCAGCCTTCCCTCCCCTTCTGCCCCATATCTTCAGATCCTCATATATATGTTCCACCATTGTCCCTACCTCCAGCCTTGGTTCTCATATCTTTTCTTCTATAATTTCTATCAGGAAACATTTCTTCCAGGGACCTAACCAAGGATAATATGTAGCCCACAGCTTCTACATCTCATCCTCTTCATTATCTCTGCAGTTCTTTGGATCTCCTTCATTGCCGTCTCAGTTCCTATCATTATTTTCTCTTCCCTGTCACTACTTAAAATAAACTGTACTTACTGCTGTTTGTTCAAGGTCTCTTTGGCTGTTGGCTGCTTAGCTTTATAGCTTCTTGCTTAAATCATCTCTGTCCCCTTAGTTAGGCTCAACAGTTAAGCATCTGTCAGCTGAGAACAAAAGTAGGAGTGACTTCATGTTCTCAGCTGTGATGCCTCCAGCCTACTCACAACACAGACCTCAGATAGATTCTGCAAGCTACACAATGCAACCAAGCCAACTACCAAGTAACAAAGAACCAAAGTTCATTTATTAAAGAATGGGGACTGCTTCTTCCTCAATATGGACAAGTTCCAAGCAAAGTCTTCTGCCTACTTCTCTCTGCTCAGTGGCTCCCTGGTTGCTAAAATAGAAAAATATTGTTATAATATAATGTTTTAATATTTGAAAAATTATTTATATTTGGATTTTTCCCCTTTACAGACTCACAACTGAATGAGCCTTTCCATTGTTTTTATGTCAACATTTTGAAATGACTAGAAAGTAGAACTTCAAAGGATCTATGAATGATATATATCTGCAAAAGTACAAAGAGCTTCTATAATGAGTCTATACTGAAGTTTTCCCTCTTCTACCCAAGAGGTTTTTGCAGCACATATGTACATGTAATCTGCCTAAACCTAAGAGGAGATGCTGACTCTACCTAGTAGATATGTTCATATAGTAATCAGACCTTTTAATGATATGAGTGCTATACTGCAAGGGCTAAAAATCTATCAAATGCATAGCCCAGATAGTGTATGATAGCTCCAGAAACCAGGAGGTAGGACCTTGAACCCATGACATTTGTTGTGGGGCGGAACTGGCAATCATATACATGTGATGTCACCACCAGAACAATTTTCATATCAAGTATCTGCTATGAATATTCATTTCAGGCACAGTTTTTACAGAACGTGGTTAGTTTTTAACTTTATTATATACTCTTATGCAGAGCCTAAAAAGCACAATGAAATATGATTTCAAAAAGGCACAGGTGTGCATTTGACCTGGAAATAATGATGATACAAGTGTTCCATATATATGCACACAAGAGTACTACAAGAGATGTTGTAATGAGTCTACTAATGAGTCTGTATTTGCTAGAACCTCTATGTGTCTTCATCATTCACACACTGAAATAAAAGCCATTCTTTTCAAATGTGTTCATCAGCCAATATATTAAGATGTTTTTGAGAATCTGGCCACTGATTTTGGATTCTTAAATGGCAGTTCCTTTCTTGAACCAGGGATCTAGCACTATTGAAAACTGACTCATAACACTCAGGAAACTGCAGATATGTATGTCGCAAGTCTTTCCTTCTGATTAATGTTATGCATGTATCCCTGTTATGACGCATTATTACAAGTTTCTCAATATGATCATTCAGACTTTTACACATTTTACGGAATACCTTTCCAACTTATTGTCACATGAAACATGATAATACATTAAAGCAGAAGAACAGGTCATTGCAAAGCCTTTGGGGAAATGGATGTTGTGACTCTAAAGTTACAAGGGTGAGACAACAAGAGCATAATTATAAAAGGGTGACAGAGGGAAATAAGATTAAGAGTCAGAGGTGCCAGTGATGTATTTAGCATAGCGAAGGCCACACATCCTGTGCAGAGGGTGTTACAAACAGCACTTGATACAAATGCTGTTTTTAATTAATCAGATTTTTTTTCTTTTCATAATGAATTCAATATTTTTACTGCATAGTATAACTGGTGCCCCAAAAAGACCTTGTAAAGGACAATGATCAGACACTGAATTGAGACACTGTCTCATTGTGAGTGACAGTAAACAACTTTTGTATTGTGCTGCAAAATTGTTTTGGCTTGTTTAACAATGGCTCTAGCAGGTGGCATGTGGTAGAGACTGGGTCTATCACCATCTCCAGGGTGCCAGACATTCCTCAGATTTTCTGTGGGAGGAATGTATTGGTGGGATTGAAATTGTAAAGGCACGCGAGCATCTGCTGCTTGCTTACTCTCATTACCATTCATACAGTTCACTCCTGCAGGGCTCAGCCTAGCAGCCAGGACATGGGGCTCATTTTGAATGTTTTTCAGCATGAAGAGAGACCTAGAGCTATTTGAAAACACACTTAAATACAGAAAGATACTTTTACTGCAAAATAAACACAAGGCTCTGAAGGACAATTAGGAAAGTAGCAGAACAAAACCAGGAATAGAATTGGTGAATATAATATTAATAATCCTGAGTGGAATGATTTCAGGTTATTTCTGGCTGATTACAAGTTATCTGTTTTTTCCCACTGTTTGGAAAAGCAAACTTGGACCTAAAACAAACGCCCTTACTCCAACATTTAAAATAAATAAACAAAAAGCTTTACTTTTGGGTATCTCGCATTTTATACTTCAGTCCATCACCATGTAACTGAGTAACTTTCCAATAAATATAGTGAAGTCCTGGGAGAATTTATTGAATATCTGGAATTGCTTTCTCCTCATGATGAAAACTGATCCATGTTGGAGGGGAGAGGGAAGGGGATTGATTTTGGTCTTAGTAATAACATTTGTTTCTCCCCCTTTTTTCTTCTGGAACCAGAATGAAAATGTGTCTTGAACACATCTCTATTAAAACATTAACAGCTTAGACACCTAGAAAGTTTTAGAAATAATAATTTTTAAAAAGTATTAGATGTTGTCATGGGGTGGGGTCCCTGGGGATGGCTGTGATGCCCCTAGGGCCCTGTGACCTTGCCAGCTTCGCCCTATAGGTGCCTTCAATTCTTTCCTGCCTTGTCTTGATGGTTAAGATAATAGATGGTAGATAGGGAGGCTTCCCTCAAGTTGATATGCAGTCACAGTCCAGGTGGACCCTCTTCAAACCACTGATCAGCAGATAGCTCTTAGGCATAGTTAAAGCACAATTAACCCTTAAATGGAACTTGAAATATGAACACAGACAACTCAGTGTCCTAAAATCAAAGTCTAACTTTATTAATACAACAAGTAGTATCTCAGCAGCTTCTATATTTGGCAGGGGGGAAGACCCAAACAGACAAACAAACAAACAAAAAAACCACTTAATACAATCTCACCCAATCCCAGATGTTAATTTGCCTCATAGAAAAGATAGCCACTCAGTTCCTGAAGCAAAATGTGTGTCACTGGCTGGGATGATCCAGACAGGTGTTGAAAGCTGGATACATGATGTAAATGATGATGATAACGATGACGCTACACTTAACTTTCTTGCTTCCTCTTTTATGCTTCTTTAAAGTTGACTCCTTTGATAACTCCTTGCTTTTGGATTGGTCTCTCCAGCCGGCATATTCCTTTGTTCAACAGTCCCATTATGAGTACCCCTCTTAATTTAGCCTTTTTCCAATGTCTCACTTTAAGTATTGTCCATTGCTCTGCTTTATCACCTTTCATTAACATATCCAATCATTTCATCTCTCTGATTCAGCCAATTAGTGCCAAGTTTAGTTTATTTGAGCTAGTAACAAAAGTATTATTATGTTGTGTTAGAAAACATTCTCAGTAATAGAAAAAGGAAAGAAACATCATGCAAGCAAACTCAAGGCCATACACTGCTTGCAGGAAACAAGGCCAGTTGATACTGCAAATGCCAGCACACTGAAAAGTTCAGATAACAATGAGACGATACAGAACTTTAGGCTGAATGTAAAGAAAGTTTTGAACAACACTATAATTCACCACTCTATAAACAGGTGCAACTTTAAAGCATAAAATATGACAAGCAACCCTAACAGACACCACTAAACCATGTGGGTTCTTAGACCCCTTGCAGGGTCCTGCTCTAAGTAAGTGCCTCATGGGACACCCCAAGCCTTATGACTAGATGTGTGGCTCCAAAACTGCCCCTTTACCATGCTCCATGCCTTGCAGATGGTTTGTAGACATTGTCTCTAGTGATGAGGCCTCAGTTTAGTTCAGCCTCTTGCTGTCACTGGACCCTTAGCCTCAGTAACTGTGCCCTTTTGGCACTGGAGTCTCCTCACTCCCTGTTGCAGTGCCCTCTGGCGCTGGGGTTCTGCATGGTAGTGTGCCCTGATGAGGCCTCCTTCTCCCCAGTAGCCTCAGGCCAGTCCACCAGGCTAAAAGCAACAACACAAATATGAGCCCCTGGGCTATAACAAAGCAACCAGAACACTCGAAGTCACACTCTGTCCCTTTAAGAGGGCCAGTTTCTCCCTCAACAATGTGTGTCTCCTAGCCCTGGATACTTTAGGAGCTCCTAAACCTCATTAGTCTCACCAGCAGCAGCCTAGGCATCCATGTATCTCTGTGGAAATTTTCTGAATGAACTCCAGGGCCCTAACTGCCTTCAGTCCCAGCGCTGGGGCTTATATGGCCCCAGGGCCCTGCCTTCTTCCAGTCCTGACTGGGTACAGGTGCAGGCTAATTCCCTCATTAGCCTGATGCCACAGTAATCCGCACCTGTGGAGTTTCTGCCTGTCCCCACAAGGCCCTCTCTCTAGGCAGTCTGTGCCTTTAAAGGACCAGGCACCTTAGTGCCCCATGACAGATGTTTTCTAAATGTAACCAAGTTATCTGCATGCATTCAGAATTTCCTGTCGTGCAGAATATTTACCCTCAAAGACCCCCACTGCATACACACACTGATCTTTCCCATAGTATCAGTTGTTGGGAAGACAGAACAGAGAAACGGACTTCCTAAAGATGCAAATTTAGTGGTATGCCAGGCCATCAAGAACTTTTAATTACATTTCAAGTATTAATACCAGTACAAAAATGCAGATGGAGGTTACAGCATATTTCATGGGTCCGGATTAACAAGACTTAAATGCTTAAAGTGGGGCTTGGGTGGAATTGTATACCCAAGATCTTTTTTATAGCCTCTTTCCACAGGGCAGCCTCTTGGCTGGTATTTGTTTAAGAAAAAATAACCAACAAGAGGTTACTACTTCTGTCTTTTGACAGATATCTGCTTCCCCAAGTTTTTCCATGCTTGGAAAGAAAGGAGCTATTAGACAACTATTCAAGACCTCTTCCCCAGGCAGTGTGTGAATACTCTGGATTTTGCTGCATTTTGCTGCTGGTAACTAAAATTCCTGCTTTCCTGGGTCTGGTCACAGATTAATTCACCTGGAGTGCTGAGCATTTTTAGTTAGTCCATAGTAGCTCATAGAATTGAGTTGAACTTAAATATTCAATGGAAGAAAGGGAAGAGAGCCCAGGGGCCATCCCCATGGTTGACTGTTCTGAAACTGGGGATGCTTGAAGCTTCTGTCTCTCCAGTTTTTAGGCAGTCTCCATGTCTGGGTGTTCTGAAGCCTTAGACAGTGGAAAGTCAGGGGCTTCTAACCCTGACTCGGTCTGTATTTCACACACATTGCCATATCCCCTGGAAGCTTGAGCTACCAGATGGAGGCAGGCTGGTAAGCATGAAATCTGGCAGGTTTCCAATAGAAATCTGCTTGGCAAGGGGGTTCCAGATGAATCCTATCAAAATCTATCATTCTTATAGTAAACCCGTATCATTGCCATAGCATGACCTGTTTTCAGTGAAATAGCAAAACCTGAAAAATGATTATTTGTTGAAATATTTCCAGTCAGCTGCCCAGATTGTTGGCCAGATCCTATCACAATTGGTCACCTAAATTGACTGATTTACCTATATATGATCCTAATCAATACTGCTTTAATCCCTGAAAAAAAAATAATGTCCTCCTTCTACTTGTTGCTATGTGTGACTTAGGCCATGGGCAGATGTTCCAAGTTTCTGGGAAATGTGTAGTGCTAGAAAGCCTAGTAAAGCCTGCAGCTTCCACCTTTCCCCCATTTCTCACACATTCCCACAGTGGGGTGACCCCAAACTCATAAATGCAGGACAGCCACTGCCCTGGGATGAGTTGAACAGCCTGTGCTCCTCATGTATTCCCCAAACCAGGCTTACCCCAGTTCAGAAAGGTTGTGGGAAGCCTTTTCCCACTACTTATCTCCTCCCAGTCCCCCATAAGGGTGGAGCAACAGTTCCTGCCCTTCATGCTTCTGTATGAAAAACTCCCACACAAGCAAGATCTTTCAATGTCTCCTAGAACTGGCACATTTTCTTCAGGAGAAATTAAAGGAATGCTTGCACGCTCCCAGTTTCTAGTGGTAGAAAACAATTTCTCCTGCTAGAAATGTAATATCTATCCCTACATTTAGCCTCCACACTTAAGGCTGCTAAGTACACTGAGGTTTCTAATGGTCAGAATAGAAATTTGGCCTGTATGTCATTAAAACACAGGCAAGGATATGTGGCACTACATTTTTTAATTGTCTTATTGTATTAGGCAAATAAACGCTGTACTGTTAATCAGACCTGTGACAGTTTTACATGCCAAAATAGCCTTTACCTCATCAAAATAATTCCACAAGTGAGGTTCAATATCACACCATAAGCAGGAAGTATTCCATTTTTTAACTGTTCAGAAACTTTTAATAGGAAAGCAACATTACAAATCTTCCCATTACTCAGCAGTTAAAGCAGCAATTTTGGCTTTTCCATATCAATTTTAATGCCTCCAATATTTTTTTTGATAGAGGAAGGTCAAGTTTTTTGAAAAAAGGTGCCTAAAACTAGACTCCTACATGCATATTTAGGCTTATAAAAGAGGCAGGCTTGCTAGCGGCAGCCCAGCTTGATGACTTGAGCTGGATGGCTCAGGCTGATTGGTAGGGGCATTCCCTTTCCCCACCAATCAAAAGAAAGTAGAAGAAAGGACAGCTCCATCTTGGCCTAGGAATGAGGTGAAGAAGATGGTGAGGAACTAACCCCTCAGGCTTTCCCATTGGTCCATTCCTGATCTGGGGGGGCAGAGCCTCCAGAAGGAAAAAAAATCCCATGTTCTCAGCACGTGGGCAGCTTCAATGAGGATGACAATGATGGGGCTACAGAAGAGCTGGTACAGCTGACCAGTGGGGCAGAGCTGTTGCCCCAGAAGCACCCTACAGACACCCCTGTTGAGCAGAAAGCAGTGGGTGGCTGTGCCCCAGCTCTGCAGTGGGAAGAGCTGCAGCATCGGTGCATGGGTCAGTACACGGGAGGTCTGGGGAGGGATGGGACTCCAGTGACTGCACAAGGCAGCATGAGTCCCTGACCCTGCATGAGGCAGGAGACCTTGATGCATGGATCAGTGCACAGGGCTGGTTTCATAGATTTCACAGACATAGATGGTAGAGCTGAAGGTATCATGGCTGCATGAGGAAGCACCCCCATCTCTGCATGAGGCAGGTGCCTCTTCAGTGCACAGGGCAGTGCATGGGGATGAGGAAGCTGAGTGGAGCCAATGGGACACTGCGGCTGCATGCAGCATCATGGGTCCCCATCCCTGAATGAGGCAGGCACCCCTTGGTTCACAGGGCAGTGCACGAGGCTGAGAGAGGGCGGACAGGCCCAAAGGCTGCACGAGGCTGCTCGGGCCTTCCTGCAACAAGCAGCAACCAGACAGGTCAACCACCCCAGCAAGGAAGGACCCCCCACAAAAAACTCACAGGAAGAGACAAGCCTAGTCCACCAAAGCTGCTGGGAGTCGTGAGTTACCCAGGAAGGGAACTGTAGTCCTAAGGAGGCAAAGAATAGGAGATTTCCACAGGGGAGGAGGGGCCCTCCCCATTAAGGTGATCAAAGGGAAGCCCCCTGACGGGGAGGGGGATGACCCACCCTTGGGTGAAGGGAAGAATTAAGAGGCCATGTTCTTAAGGGTGGCTTCATGGTTACGCCCCTCCCCATATCATTTCTTTCCCCTGGTATCATTTCTTCTTTGGGTACAGTTTTTGTGCCATTGTTGTGTTCTGGTTCCTTGTACCATTGGGATTTTCACTGTAA
The DNA here is from genome assembly GCF_001723895.1 of Crocodylus porosus. Taxonomy (NCBI): domain Eukaryota; kingdom Metazoa; phylum Chordata; order Crocodylia; family Crocodylidae; genus Crocodylus; species Crocodylus porosus. The sequence goes on from NW_017728913.1 coordinate 944,325, forward strand.
ATTTATGTCCCTACATTGTATTATCAGAAAATTGTAAGCTGCTTTCTTCATTGTTATCTTTATACATTGTATCCCATTTGATGTAATCTCATTTGTGTATTTTCAGTCATTGTCCCACCACTGCCATAGTCTCATTTGTTGATTTGCTGTCTATCTTTTGTTTTATCATTGAGTGTTCCCTTGCCTGCCACCTGGCAGGGACTGCAGTGCACATTAACCAAAAAGCCAAAAGGGATCAAGGCCTGTGCTAACGCAGTGTTTTCATCTGCATTATCTGGTTGAAATTGCCTGAGTTCAAGGTTAATAAGAGTTATTGTCTTTGTAAACCTATATTTGTAAATATTATGTAGGTAAGTAGGTAATGTAATGTCATATTTTACAATTAAACCTTTAAATTGTAAAGTATCACTGGGTGTCCCTGATCTCTGCTCTGCTCTGCTCTGCTCTGCTCTATAGGGAAAGAAGGTGGGCTGGCCTGCAGCTAGGCAGCGACGCTCCCACAGCGTACATGCACCCACTGTTATCTCTTCAATTGAAGAGGGGGTACCAGCCGCGTACTACCCGGGTTACGTAAGAAAATGACCTGACCTTAGGAAATTCATTTTTATTTTGCAGTTTTTGGAAAAGGAACATATTTGCCTGGGCGAGTCTCTCCATTGTATTATTTTTATATATCTAATAGTAATAATTATCATCATGAACTTTTTGTTGGGCTAAACTGGAATCCATCAGCCAATATAATCTAATCTAGAAAGATAGACTGAAAAGTTTGACAGAAGTAGTTAAAAAAAAACCAAGCAGCAGCAGCCTGCTATTTCTGCTTCATTTGCTTCTGTATGTCAGTCTGTCTGTGAGTACCATACATATAAAACGGTAGGCAGTTCATTGTGGGTATAATTAGTATGACTTTCTTTTTCCTTCTCTTAAAACTTTAATGATAAAGAAATGTCTTGCAAAATTTAACAACAGCAAATGTCCATACTGAGATAATGTCTAATTTCATTGGCTTTGTAAAGTCATAGCTATTTGTGTTAAACATTGGGGTTAATTTATTTGCCATGAAACTGCAGGAAAGACAGACACAGAAAGACACAGTGAGAGTGAGCTAACTAGAGATGCTGTACAGCTTTATCAGGCATTCTGAAAAAGTCACTAGCTGGCATCTGCTACAGTGTGAGGACATTAGCATAGGAAAGCTCTTATTATGGATAAATGAGAAGTCTGTAATTGCTGTGGTGTAATAAAAAATGTGGTAGAATTCATTGTTATTTGCCTTGCCAATCCCCTCAGACACCATATATTACTTGCTGGTGTGCTACTCACTTTCATCTATAGTAGCAAAGATTTTTTTAAATAATTGGGTCACATTACAAAGTTGGCAGACGTTAATCTTCCCCTTTGGCATGATCTTCTGCTCGTCCATCATTACCTGAAGCTAGATAATCAAAGCGACACATGGAAGCATGATTGCAGCATCTTTGAGGTTTCAAATAACAGTGTTAGCAAAGGTTTCAGACCTTAAACAAGGAAAAAGAGAAAGTTTGATGAAAAGTAGATGTTATAAAATGATTGACTTCAATAATATTCTGGAGCAGCACATATATTAGTTTATATGTGATGCATCTCTTTTTAGCAAAGGAAAATCTAGTTTTATTCCAAATCCCATCTGCTTTTTTATTTTAGACATAAATATAAATACTTGTCACGCGATCATTAAGCAATAAGGCTTAAGCACAGGATATTGGGCAAAGGGAGGTGAAAAAAAGCAAAGTCAATTTTTGCCTCAAGCTATTGTAAGTATCAGAGTTATCTCCATGTCTTGCATGATGTCTTGGAGATGTTTCTTCTTGAAAAAGCTACACCTTTTTGTATGTGTCAATGTACTGCTTATGATTAAAGCTTCCCAAGTTGTATAATTCAGTATTGTGAAAATGAAACTTCAGCTGGCACTTTCTAGTAAATGTGTGTTTCTCTATTAGTGCAAAATGGAATGAGAGTTGTGACAGTGAACGTGCAAACATTAAAATCTGCATTGGCTGCTTCAGGGAAGTTCTAAATGTTTGTTTCAGCACCAGTTTAAAGACATTGGGAAAAAATATTGGAATGATAGAAAATGAAGTGTTCTGAAGCAACACCATCTCTCAGTACTAGTGAGATATTTCTTGATCAACGCTGTGCTTATTCCTTTAAATATACTGCATAAATAGAGGTCATTTCCATGCAAAACAAAACTAAAAAGCTGTGGAACAAGATTAGTAAATTGGGGCGGAATTAAATCTGCATTAAGTTTAAACAACATGGGAACTCCAAAATATAACACTGGAGCTCCTGAGCCTCCAGCCCTAGCCACTTAAGCCCACTTTTGCCCATTTTCCAAAACAATTTTGTTTGAATTCTGTTACTGTCTTTCTACTGGTTTTTATCATGTTCACTTGTTGCTAGTAGAAATTAAACAGAAATAAAATATTGTTGTTGACTAGCCAGAAACCCTGGATTCCTATATCCCTGAATTTTGGAAAGTACAGACCCAGCTCCTAAGTTGTTTGCTATGCCTGCTGTCTGCAAGGGACTGAAAAAAACTCTGTAATTACAGTTTTCCCAGGGTGTTTTTTGATAGGATAATTATAGGCTGGATGAAAGAAAGTCTTCAGGGCTCCACCAGTGCCTGGAAATAGGAAGCTTCTTTGTTTAATCTTGCAACTTTCTCGTCCTATGTTCGGGGCTTCTTCACTTGAAGCATCTATTAATTATAATGCCCAAAAGTAGGCAAAGGACCACTAGACAATAATAGCTTGAGTATAATATCCAAGAAGTCTCTTGGAATGATAATATCATTCCTCTGTGAATTAACTACAGTATTAATGAGAGACCCTGGCTCTAGTGAAGGTTAGTAGAATTCACCCATTTTATTCTTTGCTTCCAAAGGAAAAAAACATGAAATAAGATGTAGGAAATCTGTTCTTGGTTTTTAACACAAAGAGCAAGTGAGAAAGAGGATGAGTGGTGGTTTAATTCTCTCTCTATCTGCTTTATCTATTCACCACCTGAATAGAATACCATAGGCTAATTAACAATGATTCTGTCCTACAAATATTAGTGTAAAAAGCTGCAAGTCAAGTAAAAGAACAAAAGGAATTATTGTGGATGGGAGATGGAAGACAATGTGGAAGAGCTTCAGGGATACAGTTTTAGTATTAGTGATAACACAGTTATGAAGATAAATGTAAATTTAAGTATGCAAATTTGAAATGGAAAGAAAAGTTACTTATTAAGGTAGCTTAGATTGTTGATCCAGTCTTGCTCAGGAAAGAACATACCTGTCATGTTGTACAATATGCCTACTAGACTGCTCCATTTCTACTATGGTCCTGGGTGCTGTTAGGTAGGCTCATGAGCACTTGGTACACATGTATGTTGAATTTTGATACTTTAAAGTGCTTTCATTTATGATACTAAGAATAGTGGCAGATGACAGGTAATTGATGCAAGGCATCAAACAGCTAATGGAAATGCTTTCTGACACTTAAAGATACAAGTTTGGAACCTCTTTTAGTGTATAAAAAAAATAGAGTGTTACATTTTATCTTAGTTACTGAGATGGAGGAAAGCTTTGAGGATGAAATATAATCATGCGTTTTGCTCAGAGAGTTGATAAATACCAGTGAAAAGTAAGCATAAAGCTATACAACCAATATATTTCTATATCTATAAATAGATAGGTATATATATGTATAAATATACACTTGTCAAATGATTTGTACCCAAAGCCAAAGTGCCGCTGGTTAGATTTTTTCATTGGCTTTGCTCACTGACCTCCTAAATCCTGACACAGCACCGTGAAAGCTACATACTTTGGATGCTTTGCAATTCTTCTCTCATTGCATAATACCGACTAATATTGAGAGACGGATAAAATTAACCCAGTGGATGCATCTACACAAGACTTGACATCACCATAGCAATGAGCTACGGTGGTGTAGCTCATCACTACAGTGACATAGCATCAGCGAGCACTAGCCATGATGTCAGTTATGTCACTGTAACAACAAGCTATTGTACAGTAGAGCTGTGTGAAGCTTCAGTCCCTGATTTGATTCAGCAGAGATTTGGCCTGATTCAGTGGCCAGATCTCCAAATCCAAATGGAATCAGGAGACCCTTTAATCTCTCTGAATTGAATTGGAACCCTCCAAATAGATTCAGACAGTTTTGGAAAGATTCGGCGATTCAGACATAGACACAGCTTTAAATGTTTTTTCTACATACCTCAAGGTACCAGGCAGCTTGTAGTACTTCTGGTCCACTTCTGGGTTCGCCGCTGAGCATGCAGGAGAAAGGGGAGGGGGGGCGTGCTCCTGTGGGACACTCCATCTGCCCCGCCATCACAGTGTTCATGAGCTGTGCCTGATACCTTAAGGTATGTAGAAAAAACATTTAAAGCTGTGTCTATGTCTGAATCACTGATTCTCTGAATCAGCATTGAATCTTCAGATTCAGATTGAGCCAAATCGAATCAGGGACAGTACTCTAAATCAACGAATCAAATCACTGTCCCCAATTCTGGCCTAATCAAAATCCAAATTGAATACAGCCTATTTTGTGCACCCCTACTGCACAGTAGCTCATCGCTACAGCACCTTAAGGTCAGAAACGACCTGTACACTTCTGGGACTGCACAGTACCGGTAGATACTCTGATGTCACAGAATCATATAAATTTAGGTTTGGAAGGGACCTCTGGAGGTCATTTAGTCAAACCCCCTGCTCAGAGAAGGACCATCCCTACTAAATCCTCCCAGCAAAAGCTTTGTCTAGCTGGGTCTTGAAAACCTCCAAGGACATAGATTCTCCAACCTCTCTGGGTAAGCAGTTCCAGTGCTTTACTACCCTCCTAGTGAGAAAATGTTTCTTAATATTTAACTGTGGCAGTGAGAAGCCCCCAGAGGCACCAAGGGGGCTGGGGGTAATCCCGAGTGCCCCCACCATAAACAAACACCCCACACCCCAGGAGACTTAACTCTGGGAGTGTGTCTGGAGGTGGAGTCATGGCTGCATGGGCCAGCATTACTCCAGCTCTTTAAACAGTTGCTTCTGAGGCAGGGCAGCAGCAAGCTAATTGCAGCGGCTGAGGATGCTGCCGTGGGAAGTTTGAAAGCCCTGCCAGAAGCTGGCAGGTGTGGAGAGAGAGAGAGAAAGACAGTCAGCCGAGAGCACGCCCAACTGGCAGCACTGGAGGCTCCGGAGGCTGGTAGTAGCAGCCTGACAGACACTGCTCTGCTTCAAAGGCGGGGACGGGGGAAGGGCAGCATCAGGCATTAGGCTGGGAACAGACTATAGCCAGCCCAGCTACCTTAGAATTTATTGAGATTGTTCCACTCCCGAGGAGGGGGAGGAAAGATGCCGAGAAACCAAGGAGCACAGTCCTTTGGGATCAGGGATTGCGGCTCCAGCAACAATAACACCTAAGCAACCAGCCAGTTGCCTGGAGCAGACACCAGACCCCCGTAACAAAGGGGGCTCACAGAAATCAATGGAGCAACCGGCGGAACTTCTGAACGGCTGGCAAGTGGATGGGGTGTAGGGGAGGCACAGCCACATGGAATCACAGCACAAAGGTGAGTACCTCCATTACCGGGGCACCTGAGAAGAGGAACACCATTGAACCCCTTGTTTCATCTAGTAACAACAAGTCATGGCAGGCAAGTTGAGGGACACTCCAGTCAAAGGGGCGGTACGGTACTTACAGCACCCACTAGAGACTCCACACTAACCTAAACTCCTCATGCTGCAACTTGAGATCATTGCTTCTTGTTCTGTCATCTGCCACTGCTGGGAAGAATCTAGCTGCATCCTCTTTGGAACTACCCTTCAAGTAGCTGAAAGCTGCTATTAAATCCCCTCTTAGTCTTCTCTTCTCCAAACTAAATAAGCCCAGTTCTCCCAGTCTTCCTTTATAAGTCATGTGTCCCAGCTCCTGAACCATTTTTGTTGCCCTCTACTGGACTCTCTCTCATTCTTTCTGTAGTGGGGGGCCTGTGGCAGGACGGCCCCTAGGGGTGCCGTGACCTCCCCTAGTGTCCTTGTCTACCACGCCAAGTCTGGGTCTAACACATCCTCCGTCTCGCCTGCCACATCTTTGATCTTGTTAGTTCAGTGAAGGAGGCTGCCTTCCTACCCTTCTTGGCACGGGGCTGGTCTTACTATGCCGGGATTTTCTCTGGGTCCCGGTGCTGGTCTTCTCCCGGGGCCAACTCAATACACGTGCCCCCCCCGGGGTGGCTCCTTCTCTGATTGTGCCCCTTCTCGCCCAGCCTGGACTTCCCAAGAGGCTTACTCCCCTCTCAGGGCTTCGTATGTCACAGGCAGTGCCCCACTCGGGCCTGCCTCCCTTATATTCCATGGCCACTCGCATGCTGGCCTGCGCCCCGCGCTCCCCGTGGTCTCTATGCCTGCACTCGAGCCTGTGGTCGCGCCTCTCAAGCTCTGTGCCTGCACTTGGGCCTGTAATCGCGCCTCTTGCGCTCGTCACCCACACCCGGGCCTTCTATGCCCCCACTGGGGCCCTTGGTCGTGCCTCTTGCACTCGCTGCCCGCCCTCGGGCCTTCTATGCCCCCACTGGGCCTGTGGTCATGCCTCGTGCGCTCCCTGCCCACACTCTGGCCTGTCTATGCCCAACCTGGGCCTACGCCCCACTGGGGCTCTTCCCAATTGGGCTTCCAACTGGGGCCTGTCCTGGTAATGCCCACGCTGGGATGGGGTCGGGACTCCCTACTGCTTAGGCCCACCTTCCTGGGCCCACACCCTACTGGGCTTCCACCTCTGCTAGGCTCTTCCTGAAGTCACCCCAATGGGCTGGGGTCAGGACAACCCCACACGCGGCACCCTCCTTGGTGCCAGGAACTCCCCCTCCTTACTGGGGAGCTCCTGCTGAGGCCTCCTCCACCCCTACAGCCTCACCTAGTCCTCCGGTATAATACTCACAACTCCACAAAACTATGTTGGCTCTCTCCAATACCTTTCTCAGGGGTTCTCTCCCTCCCCTCACATCATTGCAGCGGTCAAACTGCCAGCGTAAGCTTTGCTGCTCAGCTCTCCGCCGCAGAGCTCCTGCTTCTGCAGTGGCCAGAGGGGAACTGTTTCTGGCCTCCGCCTTCCCTTCTTTATGAAGGCCAAGCCTCGCCCCCTGGCGATCAGCTGATCTACTCAGCTCCAACAGCTAACACCTGCTCCCTTGCTAACTGGCAGCTAAGCCATTTCTTATCTTCAGTAGCAGGCACCCTAGTGCCCTGCTACAGGGCCCAACAGTGAACACAAGACACAAGTAGAACAATCACTTCCCTTGACCTGCTGGCAACACTTCTACCAATGCAGCCCAGTATGCCATTAGCCTTCTTTGCAACAAGGGCACACTGTTGGCTTATATTCAGCTTATTTTCCACTGAAACACTGAGGTCCTTTTTTGCAGAGCTGCTGCCCAGCCAGTTAGACCATAGCTTGTACTGGTGCATGGGATTGCTCTGTCCTAAGTTCAGGACTTTGCACTTGTTCTTGTTGAACCTCATGAAATTTCTTTTGGCCTAATCCTCCAAATTGTCTAGGTCACTCTTAATCCTAGTCCTACCCTTCAGCATATCTACTACTCCCCTCAACTTGGTGTCATCTGCAAACTTGCTGTGGGTGCATTCAATAACATTTTCCAGGTCATTGATGAAGACATTGAACAAAACTGACCCCAAGACAGAACCCTGGGGTACTCCACCTGATACCGGCTGCCAACTAGACATTGAGCCATTGATTACTACCCTCTGAGCCTGATAATCCAGCCAGTTTTCTATGTATGTTACAGTCCATTCATCTGGCCCATACTTCCCTAGCTTGTCTGTGAGAATGTTATGGGAGACAGTATGTAAAAAATAAGGTACACCACATCCACTGGTCTCCCCATGTCCACAGAGCCAGTCATCTCACCGTAGAAAGCAGTCAGGTTGATCAGCCATGACTTGTCCTTGGTGAATCCATGCTGACTGTTCCTAATCACCTTCTTCTCCTCCAAGTGCTTAAAAATGGATACCTTGATGATCTGCTCCATGATTTTTCCAAGGACTGAGATATGGCTCACTAGTCTGTGGATCCTGGATCCTCCTTTTCCCCTTTCTTAAATATGGGCACTATGTTTACCCTTTTTCCAATTGTCTAGGACGTCTCCTGAGAGCAATGAGTATTCAAAGACAATGGTCAATGGCTCTGCAATCTTATCAGCCAACTCCCTTAGCACCCTTGGGTGCATCCCATCCAGCCTCATGGACTTGTATATGTCCAGATTTTCTAAATAGTCCCTAAGTGTTCTTTTACTATTGGCTGCTCACATCTTCCCCAAATTGTGCTGCCTAGTGCAGCAGTCTGCAAGCTGACCTTGCCTATGAAGACTTGGGTGAAAAAGGCATTGAGCACTTCAGCCTTTTCTGTGTCCTCTGTCACAAAGTTGCTTCCCAGATTCAGTAAGGGACCCATACTTTCCCTGATCCTCCTTTTGCTACCAACCTACTTGTAGAAACCCTTCTTGTTACCCTTTACATCCCTTGCTAGCTGCAGCTCCAATTGAGCTTTAGCGTTCCTGACTTCACCCCTGTGTGCCCAAGATGCTAAAGCAAGTACTAAATGACTACACAGTACAAACTTTGCAGTGTGAGTTGTATGTACATGCACTCACAGAACACTATACTGGCTGAAAAAATGGGAGAACAGTTTTGGTCAAATATGGCCAAGAAAGAAAAACAACAAGAAAATTCAAAATATTAGGCCTTGGAATTAGTACATTATACACTTTTCATTCTGAAATGATTATTTCTTATTGACCTTTTTTTTAAAGGGGATTAAATAATTGAAAAAAAATTATATGAAGTCTTAAGTGTTAAGTTAAATAAAGGTTTTGGATTGCACTGAAATTAATATTATTTTAGATTGATCCAAAAGCAGTTTTCATAGTTTCATAGTTTCTAGGGTTGGAAGGCACCTGAGTAGATCATCTAGTCCGACCCCCTGCCATGGCGGGAAAGAGTACTGGGGTCAAGTGAATCCAGCAAGGTGTACACCTAGCCTCCTCTTAAAGACCCCCAGGGTAGGAGCCAGCACCACTTCTCTTGGAAGTTGGTTCCAGACCCTAG
>NW_017728913.1:965742-972637 GCF_001723895.1 Crocodylus porosus
ACCACTCTCCTTGGACATCTGGCTCCCCTCCCCTCTGGGACCTCAGTGCTTCCCCTACTATTCTCCTTAGCTCATTGAAGTCCACCCTCCTGAAATCTAGGGCTGCTACCTTGCTGTAGGCCTTTGCCACCTTGCTCTGGATGGTGATTTCCAGCAGGCGATGATCACTGTTGCCCAGGTGGTCGAGCACCTGCAGCCCCCTCACCAGGTCATCTCCCTTGGCCAGCACTAGGTCCCACAAGGCATCTCCCCTGGTGGGGCTGTGCACCTCCTGGGTTAGATGGAGGTACTGCATTCTGGCTAGGAACTTACGTGAGTGGTCAGACCTGGCTAACTGCTCTTCCCAGCAGATGTCTGGAAAAGTTTTTCTGAATGCTGTTTATTTTAATTTCACGGCTGAATGTAAAATTCCAAACAGCTGTACTAATAATATAAACTATGTATAAACAATAGTTTTATATTCAGATTTGCTTACGGTTGCCAAATTCTGCATGTTTGCATACAAATTTCAGCATTCAGATTTCCAGTTTCTGTAAAGAATTCCACTTTGTTTAAAACAAGCATTATTACTTTCACAAAATTTCTAAAAGCAATTGTGAAATCACAGCCATTTCTTTTGAAACATTTAGAATAAGGGTATCTAGAATATTCAGGAATCCAGAATATTCTGGATTTCCGCTGGAAAAAACATGTAAAAAAATCACAGCAATATATTCACAGTATATATATTCACACAATATATAATCACAGAATATTCATGGAAAATTAATAACTCTCTTTATAGGTTTTTGCTAAAAAGGCATTGTAACAGTGTTACATTGATATATTTCTTGCATTTGTCTCCTTTTTATTATCTAGAAGATTTATTTCTCTGTTTAGGTAGTTGATATAAAGCGATTTCATAATGCTCTTTATTTATCACTATGTGCCACATCTTTCCCAAATCACTCCATTTGTGTAGAGACCTGGAGAAGTCCATTGTACTATCTATCAGTTACCAAAAGAAAAATAACTTTAATTAATTTTAAAATAAAGCACCCTTAATTTGCACGAAGAGTAATTGAAAGTTCACTCTGTAACTTATTTTCTGTTCTCTATTAAAAACCTAATTAGGTCAAATTGTCTACTTGGTTGATAAATGTTTGCTTAGTTTTATAAAGTAAAACTGATCTGCACCACATCAAGCAATACTTGCATACTATCTTAGATAAATATGCAGGATTATACTTATTAGTTAGATTTTTTACCATTACAGTTATTTATGGCTCTCGACCTAATAGACCAAATATAATAAAAATAATTTTAAAGTCACATTTGTCATCTGGACAGTTCACCTCTTCTAACAAAATCAAACGTACAGGTTCTACCTTTCATTTGAAAGATAGTTTCAGTAGAAGAGGTTGTCAAATGTTCTTAATTTAAGGCATAATTATTGAAATTTGTCATTTTCATTGACTCAGCTCTATTTTGGATATTTCAGCTATTAAAACATAAGTTTTAGGTGTTGAAGGTTGCCATAATGATAAACATTTTTCACCAGCATACAAATTGCAGACTTATTTTACACTGAAGACAAGCAAGGATCTTCTGGAATTAGTGCAGTTAAACCTTACATTGTTATGAGTGATTTACAGGATTGATTATGATGCCAACATTTCATATGGCTGCAAGACTATCTGAAATCCATAGCAAACATTGGCACAACAGTTGCTTGGGTCAACATGGTGTGGAGGGACTGGCTGGGGCATGAGGTGCTACCGTATGATCAGCAGACAACCTCCCCACTGTAGCACCTTCATGCCCCAGCCAGCCAGTCCCATCACTGTCTACATGTGCATTGCAGTGGAGTAAATAACTACATGATAGAATAGTACCTGTGTCTGGCAGTACTATGCTATGGTGGAGTTAATTAGTTTACTCTGGCCTAATAGTCTGTCACATGGAGATAGAGTCACTTTACTGCAACTCCACAGTAAGCATCTCATGTAGATGTCCCCAATGCTGTCTAAAGTCCTTTTTACACAGAAATTCTAGGTGGCTGCTGGAGCTCTTAGTACATGGGATGTCTGCACATTAACACCTGAAACTAATTTTAAGTACTTGTTATGCAGCTCAGTTATGCCACTCTAGGGCAGGATTGTCTCTGATCCATATTACCTAGCTCATGTTACACTAGGTTTAGCCACTCTAGGATACACCTTAATGTAAATATCCCACCTCAACAAGCCCCTTGCCCTGCGGCTCAATTTGGGCCCACTGCTTCCCCCACCCTCCAGAACACCCCAGATCCCCATTTGCTGTCCTCCCTTGTTTACTTGTTCCTGCCCACAAGGTCTGTCCTAGGGAGCAGATAGGGAAGGGTTAAACTGCCTGTCCAGACACCATGGGTGCTCTCCAGGCCAGGCTTAGCCAGGAGAAAAGCAATAGCCTGATAATGGCAGCAGCAGCAGCAGTGGCTGGGCAGGCAAATTAATCCTTCCTACCTTCTCCCTGGAACTGACACCACAGATAGCCACAAGTAAAGGCGGGGTGGAGGGAGCAGAGGGAGTAGACAAGCCCTTGGGCTGGGCCCTGGGGAGAGAGGGAAGGGAGCATGAGGGAAGCCTGGAATGGGAGTAGGGGAAGAAACGGGGGTTACCTTTCAGTCTTCCAAGACTCTGTTAGCCTACAGTGTGACTCTTCCAAACTCGAGCTAGCACTAACGCTGATCAATATTTTGCAACTCACAATATAAGGTGCAACAAAATCCTATTACTGATTAGTTTGTTTAACATATGTCTGATATCATAAGTATCTATATTTATACTTTCTGATAGATCTAACACGTTAAAATTTGCTAATGACTAGTATATTTTATACACTTTACAGTATATGGCAGTATTTATGAATATAAGTAAACTACTTATGTGCAAGTACCATACCATACTTTTTGCTTTTTTTTTTTTGAGGAACACCCATAAAAGCTGAAGCAGGATCATTTTGTAAAATACTTGCATGCCAGCTTTACAAATAAGCAATGAATTGCAAGAACTGTACTCAATGTTTATAAAAAAAAACTTTTTTTTTCTAAACTCTAGGTTTTATAGTTTCAAAGTCTTCAAAAATAAGATACCAGGACTTATAATGTTAAGAAGCCATATTATTCTTATCTGATACTTTATTTCTTACAGGCATTGCTGCCAGTGACACTGACACTTGTCATGATTTTAGTGTACTTTATTAAACTGATTCAGCGGTTTTAAGTACTCATTATAACTAACTGTCTTAAGGGTCAGATCTGTGGAAGTGAGATGCTCTATTAAAAACTGAACCACAAAAGGATTATGAAAAAGGTGAAATTCTGCCTCTATTGAAGCAATTGAGGATTTTTCACACTCTCTATTCTTGCAATTTTAAAATATTACTACAAATATAAGTTATTATGCCTTTAAAGAACAAACTGAAAAGGAAATGAGGAGTCTGAGATTCAGACATATTAGAATATACCCTTCAATATACCTTTATATATATATTCTTCAGTATACCCTTCTGTAAATAAGGTAATTTTCTCCTACCAGAAAGCCTACAGAAGCAGTGTCGGGAGAAGTCACCAATCAAGACATCCCTGCCATGTAATGTTCCTATGTAATCCCATCCCTTAACTTGTTGCCTAGAAAATACTGTAGCACATACTTCTTGTCCCACAAATTATCTGAGATTTGTCAGAATCCCTGAAGAAAGTGGCTGTCATGAGTAAGTCCTCTGTAATGGCTTTAGATCTCTTCTGAGTCCTGAAGCATCTCTTCCTACTCTTCTTTCTATCCTCTCTATTACCTTTCCTCCCCACCCCGCCACCCCTGCCTATTAATTCAGTAGACTTGCTTCATGACTCTCTCTTTGGATTGCGGTGGTTTCTTAACATGGAACTGTGTTTAGAAAAGCTGATTCATCTCCAGTCCAAAGCATTTGCATTATTGAGCTCCACAAAGCAGAATTCTAATCAGAATATGTATCTTAGCTCCAAGAACCCTGTCCTCAAGCCCACCCTGGATCTCAACCTCTTGGATCACAGGCCTTTTGAAATGCTGCATTTTGTTTGTTTTATATGTGATTGTTAAAATGATCTGTTCCAACATACCTGCATCTTACATCAGATAAGAAATTTCCACTAGGAAATTTCATCACTTCAATAAGATTCTGTCAGCATTTGCAATGCCAATTAAAAAAAAAAGAACAACAGACATGAGGAATAGTCATTTAATAGTTCTTTTGTACTCTGTGAGAATTAGCCTGAGAAAAATGTTGTGGCAGAAAGAAGACAATTCATAATTTAGAAGTCAGTAGTTAGATTAACCTCATGGAATCAAAAAGATGAATTGGACTGTTGCTGAAGAGACTTACCTTAGGCAAAAGGTACCCTAAGCCTTAACAGGATACACTTGACAACAGTTGTGTATTGCAAAGTTCCTAGATTTGATTTCTAGGAAGTTACACTTTTCACTGGTATACTCTCCTGGAAGCCAGGATCATGTTGTTTCATAATTTAATGTACAACCCATTATACTAGTTTCTCATTTCCCACCAAAAACAAAAGTAAAATGATGTACTTGCATATCATTTTCTCTGTGTAATATTCAGTGCCGGCCTTTGGCACTTAGATTTTTCTACCTGGCCCGCACTGTCCACTACTTTAATGGCTGACAGCTTGGCCAGCAGTGTAGATTATTAAAGTTGCCGAGGGTCCTCACCTCCCACATCTTGGATGTAAAAAAATCTTGGGAAGGATAATGTTGACCTCTCTCCCTTCAGCACTGTGACACCTACACATGTTGTAGCTTCGGTTTGGGGCTCCATCTCCCCTACACCCCACCTAACACCACTGTTAGGTGCAATGTCAAGTCTGATGTAAATTTGTCTTGCCTTGCTTAGTTACAAGAGTGTCTGCCACAATAATAGTAGCACAGGCTAGAAGTGACAATGTCCACAATAAATATCTCTATTTCTACTCAGTCCCACATCTTTTCCATATGCAGGGAATGTTGCCTTCTTACTCATGGTTTCGTTACTCTCCTTTTCTTCTTTGTCTTTCAGATTTGCCATCAATCCAACTCTGGTTGCTGGTATTTGCCTCCCATGGACGCTGCTCCAGTAAGTCTACTGACTCTTTTGAGTCTGCTTTGGTGATCAGCCTTTCTAAAATAGGCCTCCACCAATCAACCCTGCTAGGGCATTCCACCTTCTCACATGGTTCCAACTGAGGCAGGAAACTCACTTCTGGTTCCTTTTCAACTCTGACCATGGCAGGTTTTAAACTGGTGCCTGTGTTTCACCCCACGAATCAGTGCCAGCATGTACTTACAAGAAGTGCCCATACTGGAGGTGGATGCTTTCTCCTTCCCTTCTGCTGCCAGCAGCCAGTCATCTCTTAGTCCCAGTGTTTGCAGTAAGTCCCTCGATATGGCGGATTCTTCTTCTCTGCCACACTTTTCTGGTAAATTTTTAGCCTGCTTGCATACATAAACAATAGGTTCAAATGAAATCTCACTCTTTGTTCAGTCACTACATGGAATCATGTCACCGCATGAAATTCCTATGTAGAATGGGAAATACCACTACCAGTAATATTACCAGCATGATCCAGGTTTTTCCTTTACCACCAAAAATGGAGATAAATGCAGATTTCTCATTCCACCTGAGAAAAATGTGGATTTCTCATTTTTACAGAGAAACACATTGATTTTGCACTTTTGCAAAGACCTCTCTGCAGGCTGGCAGAGTTCCATCCTGCAAAGGGCTGGGAGGAGCAGGATGAGGGCGGTCAGGCAGGGGTGCCATGTGCAGCCTGGAGAGTAGTTCCCACAAGTAAATCGGGGGAGAGGAATTGATAGGGAGGGAGGGAGTTGAGCAAGGCTGGGGTTGGGGCTGGGGCTGCTGCTGCTGCCCAACTAGACAGTGCATGGGGCTTGGGGCCAGGGCCAGAATGCACAGCCACTGGGACCCAGTAGAGAGAGGGAGAGATCTGTAAGTGGCTTATCTGGGGGATGTGGGGGATGATGCTAGCTCCCCACTGCTCTATGAACTCCCAGGGAAGCAGGGGGACCCATGCCTCCCAGATCTGTGAATGGGGAAGGGGTGGGCTGCCCACTGCAGGCTCAGGTTCCCCACCCTGCTGCCATCCACCAGGGCATCTGCAGCCCAGTGGGCATAACCCGGCATGGCAAGGCAGAGTAGAGCCAGGTGGGGAAGCTTATTGCCACTGTGAGCCCCACACTGTCTTAGTGATGCATTCCCTGACCACCCAGTACCATCAGGGGCAGCAGAGTGGGACTGTTCCTGTCCCTGCTCTAGGGCAAGGCAGGGGACACTTCATCAAAGCAGAACAGGGCTTGCAGTGGCAATGAGCTTCACTAAGCCCTCCTCTGCTCTGCCACACCAGATCCTACCTGCTGGGCTGCAGAGGCAGGATCAAGAAAGGCAGCAGGACTGGGAACCCAACACTGTACACAGATCTGGGGTGCAAGGGTTCCTGCAGCAGTGGAGAGCCAGCCCCACCCTGCCCAAGCTGAAAGCAAGTGCACACAGCAGTAGAGAGGCAGCCCCACCCTGCCCAAGCCAAAAGCAGGCAGCCTGCACATGACCCTCACCATGGGCTCTGCTCTGGCCATGCTGCTTTTGGAAAAGGGGAAGCCAGGCTCCTCACTCTGCTACACTGCAGAAGCCACCACCTCCTGTGGGAGGAAGCTGGGGCTTGGGTGTTGCTGCAGTGGGGAGGGGACTGTGGACCTGAGTCCCTGGCTTCATAGTCCTGGCAGCTGGGGGTCCCCTCCAGAAGGGCTGGGGGTATCAGGGCCTGTGGCAGGGGGGTGAGGGGCATTAGTAGGACTGGAGGTTGTGAGGGGGAGTGAGAGGCACCAGC
>NW_017728913.1:972928-978856 GCF_001723895.1 Crocodylus porosus
TATATACTGTGGCATTTCATTTTAATTGTGGATCTGCGGGTTTTTATTAGAGAATTTGCCATTTTTCATCAGAGAATTCATATTTTTTTAACAAAGAAAACCAGGATCTCACTGTGACCAGGTTTGGGCTTTCTGTGCACTTCACAAGGTGAAGAGTGTAAAATAGTACTGATCCTTTAATTTTTAAGATCTGGGCAACATTTTAAAAAATATTCTCCAAATATCTTCAAGGGTTTAGGCACCTAGACAATCAAACAGGACATCTTGAAGCTACAGCTTAATTTATAGGGAGCGTATGCTGTAATTTATCAAAATGAATGTCTTTTTCCCCCCCTGTGGTATGAAATGGTATGCTTGCTTGACAGAACACATTATCTTATCTGCATAGAATAAAACTGATTAAAAATTTAACTCTAGTTTCTTGCTCCAATTGTATGATGTGGGCTTTCATGAAGGGAAGAATGTTGATGCATGGATAAAGTCCAGCTATATGCAAAGCCGATATTTGTTCTCCCATTTCAAAGCAAATAAAGTTCTCATGTGCCATTTAAAAGCAAGAGTGGTGGAATACTGTGTTATATAACAACCAGGTTATCTTATGTCCTGTTTTCTTTCTTACTCATTGGCACTTTGCTCAGCCTGTCATGGCATCATATAACCAATAAAAGTGCAAAAATATTGTTTCTTGGTTTCTTACAGCTAATTACTCTTCATACATGCACAGCACACTGGCCGTTTCTCCAGAGGCATACAATTAAAGGTCAAAAAATCTCCATTTGGGACAGAATTATTGCAACATCTGTCACTATTCTGTATTCTTATTGAATGTCCCTAATATGCTAGAAACAGTAAAACAATTCAGTCCAAATTAATAAGGAAATCAGTACAAGGTGAGAGAGCATTCAGTCTTCATAGGTACAATGAAAATGGAAATTTTCTATAAAGCATTGCATAGATAGATATACGGGTTTTTATTCATCTACACAGCTAAAATTCTTGTCTATTATTCTTTATTCTTTGTTTTAAATCTCTATTATCCTTTCTTATGGCTTTGACAAATTCTCTCTTATGCATCCAAAATGCTGATGCAGTGATCAGTCCTAATCAGCCACTTTGAACATGGCAGCCTCCCTTTATAGTTATCTCTACCTTTCCCTTCCTCAGCTGGATCAGACAAACTACTTGTTTTTACCTTCACAGATCATCTCTCAGTCCACTACCAGGATGTTAGCCAAGTTGAGGTGGTAGTCAAGGATGACAGCCTCCACTGGCCATTTTTTGCATTTTTCCTCCATACTTACTTTCATGTTGTCTTTCATGCTTGAGAGAAGTTCCTTTTAAACATCTACAGAGTTACGTGATCTTCTGCCTACTCATCCCCTTCAAAATTCAACTTTGGCATGATGTCTACTATTGCAGGGCACTAAGGTGCCTGCTCCTTTAAGGGCTGAAACTGCTAGGGAGAGAGCCCTAGTAGTCAGTTAGGAACCCCTCAGCTGCAAGTTACCGTGGCAGCAGGAATGAGGGCATTAGCACCTGCACCTGCAGGTGGTCAGCTGTTCAGAGGAGCCAGGGCCTAGGGCATATATAAACCCCAAGGCTGGGGCCAGAGGCTCAGTTTTCTGCCAGCAGCTAAGGGGGAAGGAGCGCTCCTAGAAGAAGCTAAGTGAAGAGGCTTGACGGCCCATCTCCTGCTTCTGGTAAGGTTAAGGGACTTCAGGAGCTCACCAGACCCTGGTCTACAAGGTATGTTGTGCTAGGGGAAGGGTGATTAATAAAGGGGCAGAGCACACCCTGAGCTGCTTGCATTATGTTATAGCCCAGGGGCTTCTATTTTGACTTCTTTTTGTAAACTGGAGGATCAGGTTGAGGCTATTGGGGAAGGAGGAGGCCTCACTGGGGGCCCACAACAGTGCAGGGACCCCAGCACCAGTGTGGGTGCATTATCCAGGGTGCACAGACCCCAGCACCAAGGGGTACAGAGAGAAAGAGACGGGGGTGCAGAGCCCAGTGATGACCAGAGGTCAAGTCAAACTAAGGCCTCAGAGGACACTGTGAGAATGCCACCTGTGAGGCTTGGGACATGGTAAAGGGGTGGTTTGGAGCCATGCATCTAGCCCATAAGGCTGAAGGTGCCCTGAGAAGCAACCACTTTTGTGCAGGACTCAAAAGGGGTCCAAAAACCCACAGGACCCTGCAGGGTTCAGTAGGACTGTGCCCAATGTAAACTTGAGGGCAGCCTCCCTATTCATAATTATTACCAACAAGACATGGTGAATGAGAGAGAGGGTTCTCATTAGGCTGAATTGGCATGGTCAAGGGAACCCTAGGGATCCCACAGCCATCCCTGGGGATCCCATCCTGTGACATCTAAAAAGAAGAAAAAAAATCTAAAGAAAACAAAATGTAGTTAGTGACTGCTGCCTATATGTTGACCAATAATATATCAGTGTTTCCTTGCCTTCCCTTTCCTGTCTCCACCACTTTCTTGTCTTATGCTTAGCTACCATGCTTTGTTTTGTGTTTTGTGTAATGCAACACACTCATTTTATTTACAACATAAATATCTATTCAATATTACCAAGGATTTATCAGTGAATTGGTTTGGTTTCTACTTGGTCTATATCATAGGCACTATATATACACAAGATATAAAAACTATCTAACTGGAAGTTTCACTTCAAGAATTGCACATATCTAGGTTATTAAGAGGTTTTTCAGCTTTTCCCTAGAAAAGAAGGGGTTGGATAAGAAGTGGTCACGGATGATTTAGGAGTAGCCATGCTTGGAGTATACATGGAGGAGAAATAGTTAGAAGCCCAAGCTGCCCTTCCCTCTTCCTTCCTCCCCCCCCCACCCCACACACATTTCTTGGAGATCATAGGAAGAGCTCTGAAGTACAGAGGTGTAAATCTGAGAGGACCATGTGCAGCAGAAGGAAAATAAAGTAGAGCTGTATACATTGTTTGGTTAAAAAGTAATATTAAAGGAGATAAGTTCAGGAGGGGATAGGATGTCAGAAAGAAGAGTTCTGGCTGTCCTGAATTGTATTTTTTTCAATACCTGGAATTGTATTTTTTGTCCCCAGGTTGCAGTGCAGAGCACAAGATATTCAGGTTTTCCATGGAGTTGGAAAATAATGTTTTCTCCTTCCTGTTGCTACAGTTGTTAACGGGGTTTTTCCTTACCTTCCCTAAAGACCATAGATCTTGGCCATAGCCAAGGCTGAGGTATAACAATGCTTCTGTTGGTAAAAAAAATAATAATAATAATCCAGAGGTGCCTGGTAAGATTTCTGTTCTTCCAGTCAGGGCCAGACTAATAACAACATATCGAAACAGGAAGGAATTTTACCCCATGGTTGGATTAGTGTGGATCATGGTGGGTTTTCCCTTTCTCCGTGGAAGGGTTTGGGGCCATAGCCCAATCTTGGTACTGTTTAAGTGTATAAAATATTTCTTTCCTTGCAGCTGCAGGTTACTGACAGTGCTCTTGTCCCCCTGTGTTACCTGTGGCAACTTAGGGTGTACTTGATATTTTAGAACAGTGTGCCTGGTTGTTGTAAAAGAAATTTGTTCATGCCATTTTAAGAGTAGGTTAGACCAATGGGAGCCAACCTCTTTTGGTAGGCATACCACAAATTGGCCCCACACACTTGCTGACTACCACCCCAAGTGCCCTTCCCCTGGTTGTTCTGTTGCTCTATTTTTTGCTCACTACTATATTTAAAACTGTGCTGCCTGTCCCCTCCCCAGTCACCCATGTGCCACACACATGGGCTGCCCATGTTATTTGTAGCCCCTGTGCTGCAAGGTAGCCACCCAAATTCTTGTATACAATAGTTTAGATAGGGATGATCCTGCCTTAAACAGACTGCTGGACTAAATGACCCTTCCAGTCATACTATTATATGATTATCTATTAACCCACAGTGATAAATCAACAGATTATGTTTAATATCAGGGAAAAATCTAAATTGAAACCTCTATGAGCCTGTCACTCGAGATACAGGATGGAACTTCGCCCACATGAGTTGTTTTAAAGTTCCTGAAACCAAGGGCTGAAGAAAATGCTGGAGAAATGGTTCTAGCTAATTAATGCTGAAATAGCTAACACTCAAATGTGTTGACTCTTTGTTAGGTTAAAAGGCAATCATGTAGCAATGAAAAGAGTATGACAGTGAAAGTTCATATTCTGCTTATTGCATTTTTTGATCTTAATTTGAATGTTACCCTCTTAATGAGTGGAGCAACTCGCAGCCACATCAGAAGGCTGTGGAGGGAAAGAATGGAGGTCATAAAAGCAATAAAACTATATGAGTACTTTTTTAATAGACCAGTACTTTGCATGTCTTAAACTTCTCTACTTTGTAAATAGATAAGGACTTTTCTAAATCAGAGAAGGGAAAGGAATAGTGGATAGAAAAAATATGTAAAGACTGGGTACATATTATGTAGCGTATTATAGTACATATTTTGGGAGCATGTTACATAGAGGAAAATGTGTGCTCAGGTAAAAGTGACTTATTTTAATACCCTTGCTTCAGGCCCTGGGCACCAACTACCTACTTTTCAGGACACAGCTCCCACAGGTCCCCAGTATCTGCAAATACTTATCTACATGCTTAACTGTATGTGACTGTATGCAAATTCCATTGAGCTCCCATTGGAAGCCAGTGAGAGCTAGGCACCTAGTTTCACGCCTTCAAAAAATTTCTCCTATATAGTCCTTCTTCAGCAAGCTGCTTAAGTGTATGCTTAATCTGTGTGATGCTTATACTATTTTCATGAGGGTCATATATCTGCATCATTAAATGCAATATTAACAAGCATATCCAGACCAAAGCTATTTCTCTGCCAAATTGCTGCTGTTGACCACTCCAGTCATTTGTCAGTAAGATACTATTGTTAATGGGAAGTAATAGTATCCAGAAATAAGGCAAGGGGCTGCAGCCCTTCCCTTGCCCCCCGCTTCCCTCTACCCAAAGCTCTTAGTTCATGACCCCATCTGATTAGTCAGCAGTGCAGGCTCCATTTGAATAGTGACCTCTGAGATCAACAGTTGATTGGAACAGGATCCATCTGGAACCCCTGCTTTCATGTGGCTCTGCAGCCCAGAGGGTGAATGCTGCTGCTTTTCAATTTCCCTCTCCCTCCCTCTCCCCAGTGATTTTAGCAGCAGTGGAAAGGAGGGGACAAGTGGTGGTAGCAGCACTCAATGTCTTAGTTCTGCAACAGGAACTCCAGTAAACTCTGTTCTAAGAACTCGCATTCAACACAGCCAAAGGGGGTGCTGCTACACCCTATCCGGATCCACCCCGATAATGGGGAATGTTCCCCCTTGCCCATACTTGTGGTAGAACCACTTTCTCTAAGCTGGGAGCAGAAACAACCTTAGACATAGTCCAAGCAGGAAAAAAATCTCATTCTAAATGGTAAGGTGCTGGGAAGTGAGGAGTAACTGAAAATAGGGACACTTTACTTAGACAAATTATGCTTTCTTTAGCTACCCCTTACATGGACTTCCATATCAACTACTGTGTACTTTTTTCTGAAACATTAGAACTTACTGACAACTGACGCCCAGGAAACAGCCAACCTGTTAAATCGGTACTTTGTGTCGGTCTTTTATCAGTCCCATGGGACGCCCATGCCCTGACAATTTGCACTCAAGGAGCTGGCGAGCATCATAGCCCAGCCCCTGGCATGGATCTTTGAGAACTCCTGGCGCTCTGGTGTGTGCCCAAAGACTGGAAGAAGGCCAATGTGGTGCCTATCTTCAAGAAAGGGAGGAAAGTGGATCCAGCTAACTATAGGCCCATCAGCCTGACTTCTATCTCAGGGAAGATCTTAGAAAAGTTTATTAAAGAGGCCATCCTTAATGGACTGGCTGACACCAATATCCTGAGGGATAGCCACCACGGGTTTG
>NW_017728913.1:981096-992072 GCF_001723895.1 Crocodylus porosus
TAAGCTGAAGTAAACTTTAATCTGCAGCAGGACAATACTTGTATTTACAATTAAACTACAGCTGCATATGTGTAGGCACTGGAGGTGCTGGCTAGAGTGCAAGCATGCTTCAGTGTGTGTGGCTGTCTGCCTGCTAGCCCTGTGCTGAATTACCCTCATGCCCCAGTCAGTCCCTCTGCAGCACGTTGAACTGGAGAGATCAGCCCCAGGCTGCCAGTCTGACCCCTAGAGCCCCCTGCCAGCTTGGGCTACTCCACCTTGGCTCAACATGCTGCGATCCCGGGTGCACATGCAGATGAGTGGCTGTCAGCAATAAGTTCTAGAATGATAAACTTATTACTTATTGTCAGAGCTTATTGCTGTGCATTAATAAACACATGTAGACGTGCCCACTGAGGGCATCCTATATGTGCATTTTACTGTGGAGTTGACTAATTAGCTACTTAGTAAAGCATTAACATCTACATATGTGGTGCTATTAGGTCCCAGTCAACTAATTCATTATGCTGTACTGCCTGACACAAATATTATCCCATGCCAGAGTTTAGTGTGTCACAATGCACATGTAGATGGTGACCGAGGCTGGCTGGGGCACAAGGGTGCTACAGTGCAAGACTTCCTGCTGGCTAGCCCTGCACTTTAGCACCCTCCTGCCCCAGCCAGCCCCTCCACAGCATGTTGAGCTAAGAAAAGCAGCTTCAGGCTGGCAGGCTGAACCCCTGATTTCCAGGCACACGTGTAAAAGCTGCACCCAAGAGCAATGAACTGAAGTTTATTCAGACACGTTAATTGCATGTATAGGTGCACTTGCTAACCAGCAAAGGGACAGGCAAAAAATATAATAAACTGTATTTACTCCATAGCTTGGATGACCGGGTGATTCACCCATCACATAGCTGTTTCCCACTTCTGCATTTCTTTGCATTATTAATGGGCCAAAATGTGTTTTTTAACAGATTTTAAAAGGTTCCATTAGCACTGATAAATGTGTACAGTGTAATTTATATTCCAAATCAAAACACTATTATTTACCAGTAAAAATACTTTTAAATTGTTGACGATACAGAGTATGATGTATTTATTGCATCCATTTAATGTGAAAGTTGCTTATTTTGATAAACAATGATTACATTAATAAATTAAACCGTATGTGGCCCAGAAAATCTTCAGAAATCTGTAAATGTAAGATGGGTAGGATGGGCACTTTGTGCTTAGGCCAAATCTGTGACCCTTGTCTCATCTTGACTGCATCACTTGTCAATTTTCTTCACAATTAGCTTGTTACCAGAAGGATGAGTCGGGGAAAGAATAAGCAATTACCAAATCCATTCTGCAGGTTATGTCTGGCCCAAACGGGTTCTGAATAGTCTGTGCAGAAATAGACCTGAGCCTTATAAGAGAAAAAAACTCTTGAATGTTCCCTATTCCTTGTTTTCCATAGTAATTTCACTGACTGGAGTCATAGAGGAGAAAAGCTGATCTAAGTACTACCCATGCCTCGAGCATCATTTTGAGTCCCAGGTATAATTGGGAGTACAAAGGTGCTGTGTTCTTGGGCCATGGATCTCCCCTTTATATGCCATAGGGATAATGGGATTACTTATTAGGTCTGTGATACCAGCATAGCTTTAAATCACTGGATTTAAGGAGGGACAAGGGGATGATTAAGAGTGCACCTACAAAGTCACCTTTCTTATAAAACTATAGCAATAAGATGGTGTTCATCTTAATTTTAAATGTGCATATTGAAAAGTATAATATCCCAATGACTACTTTTTATTGTAAAGGAAAAAAATAACAAAATCATCAAAGGCCTCTTTAAAATATGGTATAATAATATTATAACAGTGAGGCCACTTGTGCTTCAGGCAAAATGGATCCACTCAGTTCTTTGAAGTACTTTCCCATCACAGAAGACATTGAATAGAAAAGCTGATTTTTTTTTTGTTCACACTGGTATTATAGTCTGAGAAAAGAGGACACAAAGGATATACAACTCAATACAGTATATAATTTATTAAAGGATGATATAATTCAAATATAGTTAATTGGGCACAAGGCATGACTGTAATTTTCTATTTTCAAGCAGTCATGAGGAAATGACTGCACTTAATATTAAATTATACTGACACTATTTTTACGCCCTTGAGAAATGACTCTTTGGACAGTTAGGGTGTTAGCCTGGGACTTGGGAGACCCAAGTCCAAGCATTTGTTCTTCCATTGACTTTCTGTATAAACTTAGCTAAGTCACTTATTTTCACAAAAGGACTGAGACACCAGAGTTATGCTAACAGACCTTCTAGATGGCCCTGGAGCCCCTGCCAGCCGGGGCTGCTCTGATCCAGCTTAATGTGCTTTGGTCCTGGGCATGCATGCAAATGGCAAGAAACTCAGGGGTTTATTGCTCTGGAGTTTAGTGCTCCTGGGCACATGTTTAAACAGCACACCCAGGAGCAATAAACTCCAGAATAAAATCCAGAGTTTACTGGTTCACTTTAATTGCATGTGTAGATGTGCCAAGTATCATTTTATTTGGAGTTTATCTCATGATGATTTTGAGGACCAATCAAACCAAGTGTTACATCACAATAGGTAACACAAATAAGAACCAATCCTTTGTAGGAATATGGGAAAGGATGAAGAGTAGATATGTCTCCATACCATGAAAATTTCTCAACTATGTCCTCCCTCTTGAGAGATAAGGAGTTTGGTAGTGATGGAAAATGTACATGACATGTGATCTCTGACATGCAGTTGAGGTTTTATCCATTCTTTGACCTTTATTTCAGTTAAGAATCAAAAAAGGAAACACCAGTATTTTTATTTGTCCTGAGTCTACTTCATTTGTATTCTCACATCTTCCAATTATTTTTTTTACCATGCACACTTGCATTCAAGCCTTTGTCTCTATTTCATATAAAAACAAATTCAGGTATGTATATATATGCAAGCAAGATGGTGTGCTTGCTTCTTTGCAGGTTGGCTTTGGTCCCTTGGAAGCTCCTTAGCTTATGTCCCTTGTTAATAGGAGTGGCAAACCCTGAAGGAGAGTAGGGATGAGGGGGCAGTCATGTTGGTTCCAAGGGGGGGGGGGAATCTTGTCTATGAGGAACTAGGTAGTCCCAACTGAGCTGTAAGGCTGTGTGAAGTTTTGGTTGCTGATTCATTTTGGAAGACTTTTGGCCTGATTTGATGGCCAAATCTCTGAACCCAAATCCAAACGGGAGACCAATGAAAAGGTCTGAATTGATCCGAAGCCTCTGGATCAATTTGGATGAGATCTGGAGATTTGGCAATTTGGACAGTTCCCACTCACCACTGCAGGGAGCTGGAGCTGGACCTGAACTCTGTGCTGGTAAGTAGGGGGTGGGGGGAAGCGGCTGGAGGAGTGGGGAGGGGACCATGGGGGACCCCTGCCAGGCCCCATCCCCTGCCTCCTCCTCTGAGTGCCTCCTGACTCCTGCCCACTCTCCCAGCTACATGAATGACTGCCCCACCTGGCTCTAGCATCCCAGGTCTTTTATTTATTTATTTATTTATTTATTTTAAAGCCCTGCACTCACTGGGTGCTCCAGTCACCATCAGAGCCTCTGGGGGCTCATGGCAGAGTCCCCACATGCAGCATGGGGCAAGGGGGGTAGTAGGGATCACCCCCCTCATCTGGCAGCAACCAGTGAGTGCACGGCTTCAGGTAGTTTGTGTAAGAGCCGAGATGCTGGGGCCAGGTGGGGCAGCCATGGGGGGGCTGGGAGAGTAGACGGGGGATAGGGGGTCGTGGCAGAGTCCCGCTTGCAGTGGGAATCCCTGCCCCCAACCTGGCAGCAGCCAATGAGTGCTTTTCTTTTTAAAGAGTTGGAACACTAGGGCCAGGCAGGGCAGCCAATAACAGGGCTGGGGAATCAGGTGGGGGATGGGACCTGTTTGATTTGGAGATTGGGCAGCAGCTGAATCTCCCAAATCAGATTCGGCTGAATCAATTTGGGACAGTGATTCAAATCGCTGTCCCCTAAATCAGCCGAATCCCAAGTGAATACTAGCCGCTTTGCACTGACAAAGGCTCTGCCCACGCTCTGGCTGGCTCTGTTGCTCTTAAAGTAACAACAGTTTGTGCCAAGGTACAGATTCCAGAGGGGAAGGATTCACTAAATGCCCATTTCTTCACAAATAGTACAGACCGATTTGGCATTCCTAACTTGGCACTCAAGGTAGCTGTCCCTCATACCTACCAGTAGTTACACAGTTGCTTTTAACATAGACCAATGGTCCTTGTGCCTAATACATAAATGGGCAAAACAACACCTTTAGCTCTTGTGCTGGCTATTGGAGAGGCCTTTGAGTTCTGGCTCATTCCAGGTAGTAAGTTTACCTGTGTTCCACTCTGACTTTTGGTCACAAACTACTTCTTCCCCTAACTCACCACTCTCTGCTTTCCTCCCTGGGGCTTTTAGCTGATACTCCCTAATTATCTAAAGACCAACAACCTGGCTTCTACAACACAGCTGCCTGCCTCCTCTTAAAGGACCAGACCACCCTAGTACAACTTACTTTTAAAATGAAGAACAAACTTAGAACACATTTTCAAAACTCAAGACCAGATATCTGTATGCAGAAAATCTCACAACTTGCAAATCAGGCTTCTAACTTACCATACTTTCATGTACACTGGACATTTGTGTTTAGAAATAGCTAGTCAGATAATTAATGGTTGATTCCGACTAGTCACATAAATTGCATAAATGTAAAAGCATAAAGTCATCTGTATTTTCATGAGAAGATCTTAGGTTTTAAAGGTTGGTGGTTCAATATATTAGGTTTATAGCAGACTAAAAATCTCAGGTCTAGATGTGTAATGTTAGGGTCTCAAATCAACATGGTAGAGAGGTCCTTAAAAAAATAAGTGACCTGATTTCAGTATTATGAGCACGTGTCCCATTTTAAGTGACTGCCCTGAGAAAGAAGAAACTTTTATTTAGGAACCTACATCTGGATTTAATAGTCAAACTGTAAGATTTGGTGATATTTCATAACAGTAAGTTGAACTAGAATGAGGTCTATATATGCTCATAGTTGATATGTTTTACTTTACAATGATGTCTCCCTATTTTTCCTTTCATCACATAGGCAAAAAGGCTGAACTCCAGGAGTCTGAAAAAGAAAGGCTATTGATGTAGTTCCCCATCCCTCAAGGAAAGGATAAAGAGAGCTGTGAGAGAGCCACAGAGCCAATAGGGGAGAGAAACAGATCAAACAGGCAGATAAGCCACTGGTTTGAACTATGAGAACTTTGTTCTGTGAGATCTAGCCAGACACTGTTATCTTGTAGGAATTTGGTCAAGAGCATAAACCTCCCTATAAATAATAAAAGTGATATAGCTGTTTATTTTTTAAAGGGCAGCCTATGAACACTCAAAACCTCTTAAACTTCAGAACTTACTTTCAAACTATTTTATTTATGTATATCAGGATGTTTTCCCTCAAACTACAAAAAGAACAACTTAAAACATTCTCATTGCACTTATTTGTCATTTGAAAGTTACAGTAACACAATCTGTGGAGAGTTATAATAGTTTTAGACAGAATATTATGCATAGTATTTTAAGTTCTACTAATTTATCATCATATAATAATTTATAAAGTTTCTGTATGGGGATACATAATTTCTATTGTATTTGCATATTCCCCAGCTTGCTATCAGAAATAATAGTTATAAAGTATAAAGCAATGATGTAGAATCTTTTGAAACAGACTTTTGAGATGTATTATCTGGTTTCTTTTTGTCTGTCCATATATCTATTTATTAGTATGAGTTAATAACCAGAACAATTAATATGATCCAATCAGCTGTAAAGATGGCTAAATACAGCAAAAGCATACTAAATATAAAAGTTAGGTATGTGATAAAAATCAATATTTTCCAGTTATGCATTAATTGGAAAACATCCAACCAGCTACGTGATATCTGATATGTCTAACATGGAATCATTTTTTTATAGGCAATTGTGCTATACTGATTGTAGGTAGTTGCGTAGGCATGTTTTCTTCACAAGAAAAATGCACAGGTCAAACTTCAAAGCACTGTTGAATTCATCATTATAAATATTCATTTTCCATTCCCATAATTGGGCTACAGTTTGTGTTCTGATTAGAGCATACAGAAGACCCACCCTTCCCACAAAGAGCAAGCTCTCCTCTACTCTTCATTATAGGGTAAAGAGTACATGCCAATCACAGGAGTAGGGAAAGAGATAGTCCACATGTAATTCTTAAATCTTGTATATAGAATTGGTTAAAATTGCTGATGAAAAAGTTCTCCACTATGAAACAAAGTTAGGTTGAAAAGCACATTCTAAGGGAAGTATGATTTTTCGGGAAGGTTTTTATATGAAAAGGAATCATTAGACATTCTTATTTCATTTTTAGAATGTTGAAATATTTGCCTCAACTTGATAATTTGTACTTACTTTGAGCTCTTATTGTACATATACCTCAAATATTATTTATTATAATGTTTCACATTTATAAAAATGAAACATTATAATTGTGCATTATTTATGTATTTATTTTTCAGAATTTTCATTCAATGGCTCTTGAAATTTTAGATATTTGTCTCAATGTTTTTGAAAGAACAGAATTTTTCTGCAGAATAGGAATCCCCTTTTATTTATTATGCATTTATTTCATTTTATTTTTCTCTAGTTGTTTTTTCACCTAATACTGACTGCTAGTTACGTTTGGTTTTAGTTGTTTTTAATTTTTAATAGAATCCTTCCTCATTTGCTACTCAACTCATTTTAATATATATTTGATCTATGTTTTCCTGCTACATTTGATTTGAATGTTCACATTTTTATATTGTATGTTTATATATGTGAGTGATATTGCAGACAGGTGTTGCACAAATACCTGAACAGAGATGTCTTCAACAACTGTGATACAAGCAGATTTAGTCATTCATGTTAGTACCAGGTGGTGAAAAGAGTTGTTGTTTTCTATTATTGTTTATGTCATAAGCATTTCTGTTACTTTGCAAATTTATTAGAAAGAAGTAGTTAGCCATGTTATTCTGAAGTCAGACCAAAGGCACCTTGCCATTTGCAAATTAGCAGCATAAGTGGATCAAATAGGCTTCATAAACCTCATTTCACTATTCTTTTTCCTGCCTGTATCCTTCAGACAGATACATGTCTGAAAACAAGGCCTCAGTGCCAGCAAAGGATAAATTTTTTCAATGTCTATCTATAAGTTTAGCCAGTAGATGTCTCTCTTACTCCCATCCAGTGATTACATCAACTTGTTTTACACACATGCATATATACACCAGTCAGGTCTTATTGTACCATGCATAGTTCAGTCAAGCAATATAAAACCCATAACCCATAGTCTAGGCCTTGTTCCTGAAAGAAAATAAAATTACAAGAGTCAATTTGAGACCAGTTGTAATGTTAAACCTTTTCAAAATGATCAATTCCCAGCAAGAAGAAATGGGAAGGGGGGGGAGAACCTTGATGTCCATTTCTGTGTATCAATGCAGTACACTCAGATAGGTTTATATCTGTTCTGTAATAGCAAGAGTTTTCTTGTACCTTAATTGCAGTATCCATGAATGGCTATTAGTAAATCTGAAAAACTCCCTTATCTGGTACAGCAGCTATTAACCGGTGACTGGGAAAACTGGAACTGGGATCATACTTCGGAATATTCTCCATGTAGTTTCATCACTTATAATTTCATCAGGTGGGCTTGCAACTCTTTAAAATCTGATTTTTTGTGAGATTACTAATTACCACATTAAATATCAGGAAAACTCACTAAAACAGCAAAATAATTGATGTTTACAAAGAACAACATTTAAATTAATAATAAACATGACTGCACCACAATTATGCAGCTTGAATTTAGATGTTAATGCATTGCTTGCAAACATGAGTCAGTGTGTACTTTGTTTGCAGGGATTACATGGTGAATGACTTAAAATTACAAATAGTGTTCCAGATCCTGAAGCATGTTATGTAGAAAGGCTCCCAGACAGAATGCTAATGACTCCATTTAAAGCTTTGCTTCTGATGCACAAATCACGTTGCAGGGTCAAGGCAGCAGGGGCTAGAATCTAGGACCACCTCCCCCCCCAGCATTTTGCTATAGAGACAAACTCATAGTTGCTTGCTGTCCTTGAGGCCCCAAGAATCATGTACACTTGGCTGCCCATCACCCAACCTCAAGGGTAGAGATGAAGCTGTAGCCTTGTGGCTAGTGCACTCTCTCTTGATCTAGTGTATCTCAAACCCACATCATCCACTTGTCAAGAAAGTCCTAGGAGCTGTGTTTCCTATACCCCAGGCTGGGTTCCCTATTGGACTACACACTTGTTTAGAGTTGTTAGACCTGCTAGTCCACACAGCTGGAGACTTAGGCAGATTTTAGGCACCTTCCAGCACAGTATACCTTTGGCATAAGATAGGTGCTTATGTGATTACTCTGGATATTTTCTGAATATGTACAGACTCCTCAGACCAGATGCCTAGGAATCACTCTAGTTTAAAATGAAGTTTCTTAGGTGACAATTGTATGGCTTTATGTACATACAGGAATAATGTTCATCTGTGACTTAGCCGTCTGTTTTGATGTCCCATTTAGAGGCCTGCAAAGTTGATTTGGACCTAACCCTTGAGTCACTGAGACACTTAGCTTTTTTATCCTAAATTAATTATTGTGGTCAAATAACTGAATTATTGTAATACTCCAAGCATTCAGGGCATTCCAGTAAACATATCAACCTTCCCCACAAAATGGGCATTTTTTCCCTTCTTTGCAGGGATTAAAGCCACTGTGATGCAGCTTCACTGACAGGAAAATTAAATAAAAAAACAAAAGAAATATGTGACTTTTATACAGAGTCAATGCTGCTGATTTAGAGAAGGAAACGTATTTTCTTTTGTGCTTTTTCATTGCGTAAGAGAGGTTTGTTTTTGGTTTTGTTTTTAATTTTGGTCCTGGCTCTTCTTTCAGTTCCTTCCAGTCCAAATCTCTTGACTGGGTTAAATACATGATCCAAACAACAGGTTATTTATCATGATGTTTGGTGATGGATGCTGTAGTGATTGCCTCCTATTCTTTTTTGACTGTAAAACTAAATTAGAGTCTACACCGTGCAAATGTACACAATGCACATTGTGATGGCAGCTGGTGGACTGCTGCTATAGCCAGTTCTAAGTCTTTTTCTAGTCACAACTTCTGTTTCTCATCTTCTATACTTAGCTTCTCCCCCCACTTCCAAATCACCGCCCCAAAGAAAAAGTAAAAAAAAAAAAAATACTAGGCAATAGCACCAGCTGGTCCTGTTTATCTGCAAACAGATATTCATCCTGTCTGCTTATAGTCCTAGGCTCTAAAGCTACATGCATGCATAAAAATCTGCAACTTTCTTCACAAAATATAGGTTAAACGCTTTAGAAAATGGACTCTTGTGATTCTTTTATAGATCAAAAAAGTCAGCTCACCAAGAACAAACATAGCCACTTACAGTAAATATACACAAGCAGGACTTACATTTTATATCTCTCCACAAAATTCTGTGTTGGAGGAAGGCATGAATAATTATCTATTTACCACTCAAAAAGGTTAAACTATTAGAAATCCTTTCATACTACCTTTCTTGCCACCAGCAATACTATTGTTATGCACATTCTGGAACAGAGAGAACCTAAAGGTAGTAGTGCTATTAAATTTATAAAAGAAATGGAGTCGACTCTCACATCCTTCCTTCCTTCCTTCCTTCCTACCCCCTGGATTTGCCTCATCTGGTGTCATGAGGGCTTCAAGGTCCTAGGCATGTTTCTAGGGCCACTGACCTTCATGGTGCACAACTGGGATGGCCTTGAGGAAGTGGTGGAGGTACGCCTACAATGGTGGCACTAGCACCTGCCCAGCCTCTCCTACCGTGGGCATGTCCTCATCATAAACAACCTTGTGGTGGCAACCCTGTGGCACTGGTGTGCCATACTCAACTCATCACAGGTCCTACTCGAGAGGCTCCAGAACCTCCTGGTAGATTTTTCCTGTGATGGGCACCACTGGCTCTCATGAACTGTCCTGGAGGATGGTTCACTTGGATGGAAAAAGGGCACCTATTTTATTTTCCACTTATACCATCTAAAACTTAGAGTTTGTCCAGATCACTTTGTTTCATATTAAGGAACCTTTTTTTTTATTTTCTTAAGAGGAGATTATAGTGGGAGAGCATATGAACAGTGTGAATCACTTTGCAACAGGTTCCTCTGTTTTGAACCACCTAGTTCATGTGTAGACAAAACAAGAGGGGTGTGTGCATGACACGTTAAAGCAGGCTAAATGCTTTTGCACTGCTTTAAAGGTGCTGGTGTTTGCATGCCTTGATGGCATATTGAGCATTAATTCCAGCTGATGTAGGAAATTTGGTGATGTGTAATGCACCTTAAATAACTTGGGGCACAGGAAACTAAAATTTTTTCTAGGAGTTCTAGTTTGCTGCTCTTAGGGCCATGGAGCGAAGCACCAGGCTCTGTGCAGCTCCACAGCTCTGAAGGAAGCCCTGCAGACAGCCTGGCAGCACCCCGGGAAAGCAGGCTCTACCCAAGAACAGTGGTGAGCCTGATCTTTATTTCTCCTCCCTCCCCCCCCACCCCAAGCCTACCTGCCTGCCTGAGCTGCACGAGGGCCGGGTGCTTCCCTCTGTGGCTGTGGTGCTACCTGGGACCACCAAAGCCAGGTACGAGCAGGTGGGTACCACCTGGGGGGGGCAGGCCACCACTGCCACAGAGGGAAGTACCAGTCCCCCCTGGAGCCCAGGGATTGCTCCACCAGCTTTTCCTACCATGGACATTGGAAGGATGCAACAGGCTACAATCAGACCTCGACAGGTTACAAGGGTGGGCGGACGAGAATAGGATGGGTTTCAACACAGACAAGTGCAAGGTGATGCATCTCGGGAGGAACAAC
>NW_017728913.1:992542-1016562 GCF_001723895.1 Crocodylus porosus
ATTCTTTCCTGCCATGGCAGGGGGTCGGACTAGATGATCTGCTCAGGTCCCTTCCGACCCTACAAACTATGAAACTATGACACGTCCTCATCACAAACAACCTGGTGGCAATGAGCCTGTGGCACCAATGTGCTGTACTCGACCTGCCACAGAACCTACACAAGAAGTTTCAGTGCCTCCTGGTAGATTTTTTCTGGGATGGGTGCCACTGGTTCCCACAAGCTATCCTTTACCTATCTGTCACTGAGGGGAGCCAGAGCCTGGTTAGCCTTGCAAGCAAGCAAGGTGGTCGCCTTCTACCTGCAAGCCCTTCAGTGACTCCTCTATGGCAAGGAGCACCTACCCTTGCAACAACTGGTGTTCTGGTTCCTGCAGAGGGCGGGGATCCTCAGCTTTGACTGGGAGCTCTTCATGTTGGACCTCATGCTTCTGAACTGGGCAATGCTTCTGGCTTTCTACTGCAGCATGGTAGAAGCCTGGCAGGCCACCTCTAGCCCCAGACCTGGAACTCGCAGTTCCTGCAGCTGCTGAGAAAGCCCCTGGTACACAACCCAGTCCTCAGGTGCCCTGTGCCAAGCCTAGCCTCCGCCAGCCTCATGGCCGCCATCATCCAGACACGTGTCATCCACCTGAGCCATCTCCTTGACCCTACTCCATTGGCCTGGCTCTTGCTTGAGGCCCTGACCACCCAGCTAGGCGTGGGCTCTGTCCACAGCATGGGCTGTCTCCTGCATGACATCCAGGCTGCCCTCCACTGGAGGCAGCAGCCACCCTGGATGCCTATCTCTGGGCATGCCAGGTCCCCTGTGCCACAGATGCTCCTAGCAAGGCTTTTCCTGCACTGCCAGTCACCCTGGCCATGACCAGCAGGCTGGCCGGTGGGCCTGGCACCCTGATGATGCTCCCTGTGCCTCCTGACAGTGACATAAGTTGTTCTTTTCTGGTGTGTAGAAGCCTATATGCCTGGGTGGTTCATGTCTGCCATGCCCAGGTGGTGGCAGGGTGGCCCAATACACCATGGCAACGGTGCCTGGGGCTGCCAGATTCCCCATCAGCCTACCTGGCTTGATACACATTGCATAAGTTGCCAACTGCCAAGAAGACTGGTGGCCTACAGTGGCAGTTGCTGCATGACACCCTAGCCACTGGCATGTTCGTGTCCCACTTTGACCAAGCACCACAACAGCTTGTCCTTTTCATGCCTTCCTCAACTGTTCCTGCCTTCAGCTGTCTTTTGTTGCCCTCGAGCTGCTGCTGTGGAGGCAGGAGCCTCTTGGAGACCAGTTATGCATGCTCCTACCTGTACCAGGCAGCTGAGTGGGGTCCCATCTGCCCGGCCAACTTTCTACTGGGTCACGCCAAGATGGCTGCCCTCAAGAGCCACCACAACTGCCTCAGACAATGCCCTGTGGCTTTTCAGCCTCCTGATGCAGGCATGCCTCTCACTGGCGTTTGCACACACTGTGCTCTGGGGGGGCGGTGCCTACCTTTGAGGCATGCTGGGCCCTTGAGGGAGTGCTGTACCTTGTGGAGGATGGCTGTCTTCAATACACACCCTGAAGTCATGTCCGGCCTGGGCGACACCCAGCTCGTGCCGTGCCCTGGACCCTCACCAGGCTGCTTTTTGCTTTTCTGTTTGTGTTGAAGGTGTTTCACGTGTAAGATTGGATACAGCTGGGTAGGAATCATTTGTTTATACAGGGCTTTGGTCTATATGACCATGTGGCCGGTGTCCCGACTGCATAACAGCATGTTAGGCACAACATGTAACATAGTGAAGGTGTCTGTTACAGTGTGATGTTATGACTGTAATGGTGCTCTTGGTTTGATGGTAGTTTGTTTGTCTTTGTATATTGGACCTGGACCCCAGAAGGGCCAACTTTTTGTACCCCAAACTCCTGAATAAAGTAGTTAAAAGTCAAAGTCCTTCCTTCCTTTTGGTTTGTTTTTTTGTTTTGGAGGGTCTTTCGGGGGCGGTTATTTTTTCTAGTTGACTTTTATTTTGGTTTTATTGTAATTCAACATTTTAAATGTTTACTGCAGGTGTCTGCAGTAAAGGCACCAGTAACCATAGGTAGAGTAGCTCGAGGACCTCTGTAATAAAAATCTTTTATTTGTGTACTTTAGGTGCTTTATATCTAGGTTTTTGGGAGTTTTGTGTGTTTATTTGTTCTTCCTAATAAGATGAGCGCACTTGAGCTGATGAACTGGCTTCTTGTCTTGGTTTGCAAGTACAAAGTAAGTTTAGTTAAACCTCCTATTGGACAATACATGACATTATGTATCCCAATGTGGCTACCTATGAGATAAGCCAAAGACACTCTGCAGACCATAGGTGGCTGATTGTGACTGAGTGAATGATTTATCTGCTGTTCACTGGTATAACTATTCAAATAGTCTGTCTTTCCAGCTACCACTTCATACAGCATCTGCACTTCGTATCTTTTCCCTTCTCCCATATCTCAGTAAATTTGTCCCTTTATTTACTTTCCACAATCCTGAACTGTGCAATACTGACCCTGTGAGAGTTTCAAGCAGCCTTTTTACACCAGGATTAAAGGAGCAAGAGATCTTAGTGTCCAGTTTTATTAGCTGGATACTTTTCTCATAGTATTACAGAATCCACTTTCCTTATGCAGTTCAAAATTATGTCTGTCCCCTATTAGAACTGGGTT
The DNA here is from genome assembly GCF_001723895.1 of Crocodylus porosus. NCBI lineage: Eukaryota > Metazoa > Chordata > Crocodylia > Crocodylidae > Crocodylus > Crocodylus porosus. Next base: position 995,218 of record NW_017728913.1, read on the forward strand.
GAACTGTGGTTTGTGTGCCCCTTTTTAGTTTTGAATCACTTGACTTCATGCTTTGGTGACTGAATGAACAAAATATTTGAAACTCATCAAAGCTCTAGTGTTGCATCCGTATTCACTTCAGACCTGTGTGAAACATTTGCATGGCTTTGATATGAAACCTTACTTCAGCCTGGATTTATTCAAAAAAATTGGCCATGGATCGGCGATTGCAATTGAAACCAAACCCACAAGCAACAGATTTCATGATTTATCTTATTTTGTAACAACAGATTTCCACAGTTCCAGTCCTTGATTTTCTTTCCCCTAAATGCAAAGCTAGCCCCTTCTTAAGGGCATGAGGGATGGTAGGGAAACAAGAAAAAGCCTTGATCTTCAATTACCTGGACCCAGCACAAATGAAAGCTACTTGGTTCACAGCATGCATGCTCTACTGTGCCTATTTCCTCACCCCTCCAACACTGCACAGAATAGGACAGAACGAGCTCTGCCAGTTTTGCAATAGCTTTATTAAACAGAAGACATGTTATGTTGTTACTCTCTATATGCTTTGATTTCATTTTATACTACCTAAACAGGGCAAAGCCAACTTGTTGAACTGAAGAATCTAGCTCATAGACCTAGTTTTCTAAACCTTTCCACATACCTCCATATTCTGTAACTTTTAATCGATTTTAGTACTATGTGCCATTATGTGATGGGTACCCTCAAACCCAACGTAATTCATGGAGTATCACATATTTTTTCACCATTGCACTTCAAGAAGGAGGTTATTTAATAAAATTGGGTCCAGACTTGGGTCCAGATTCAGATCCAAACATTCCCAGTGTTAATAACTGTTTGGAGCCAGATGTTTGCTCAACCCTGTCTTCACTAGAGCCTGGCCTAGTAAGCAAAGTACTTGGGTGGCCTTGCCAGATATATAACAAGTGCCATACTGATCTTTGAATCATCTGACTTTGTTTGCTTCACTAATTGCTGCCAGCTATTGCACTGATGGTTTTAATCTTCTGTCCTCTATCATCCCCCTGACCTTTTTCCCTGACTGGTGTTTGAGATCGGATTTCTTCATTGACTTTGGGCAGGACCAGGCTTTATAATGTTAATACTCCTTGTTTTCTTCCTAAGCTTATGCCATGAACAAACTGCAGGAAAACTTTCTGTTTTTTTCATGGGAAATACTTTGTGACTAAACTAGGAATGAATCATGCACCAACAAATTTACTGGTCTCATTTTGCTGGAATACTTTTCTCACTGATCTCTTTCTGACAATCACAAATATTTGTCAAGGTAAAACATGAAATCAAATTAAATGCTTGGGAAAGATATAAAAAGAACAAGTTTGTCAGTTTAAAGCCCTGCAACTAAAATTATGCTGTAAGCTGTCTGCACCATGTTTAAAATTTAAAGCAAGAGAGCAAAACATTCAGAACATACAGATAGTAAAGAACAAAAACTATAAATGGAAGACAGCTGGAGACAGCAGTTCCAAAGCTATAATTTTCCTCAAATATATCTAAAACAGAGTAATCATTTCTTCTTCTTGACATTAACAAAGACTAACAGTGTTTTCCAGGACTGTTCTGAACTTCAGTGCACAAAATTTAGTTCTTTGTGACAATATAAAAATGAAGAGCACATCAGGAACACAGCACTTGGCACTTTTTCTTAGGACTAGAAATAAACAAAATGAATTTCTATCCTTGAATAAAAAGGGTAAAATAGGGTTATTACCTGATTAGGAACAAGTGTTATTACTTAGGAGATGTCACAGAGGCACAGTAGTTTCAGCAGTTAAAGGGATAACAAAACATACCATTTAGCTAGTATTTACTCTTGCTATATATGTATTTGTATCACTAAAACTTCATTGCAGAGTTATTCCACTGGGTAGACTTACCCTTGATTCATACCACTGTAAACACATTATAATTGTCCTATGTGGATTTCAAAATCCAGCAGTATTCAGTGGGAGTGAATGAAAATTAGGAGCAGTGTAAACTGTGTTCCACTTTAGAGCAAACCATGCTGGAATTTCAAGATTGCCCAGTGCATTCACTGTGGTTCAGCATCATTAAAAAAGTCATGGTAACTCAGGCCTAAGTCAAAGGCGTCAGCAGCAGCAGGAGGGATATTGGCTGAATACTGAAGAGCAAATTCCATTCCCATAGATATGAAAATAGAAAGCAAACACGAGGCAGGAAGCTGTGGGGTATGCAGATGATATAAGGCAGTTCACTTAGCAGAACAGGAGACTCTAATCCTTTCATAGTCACATAGAATATATTTATCAGGATGTTCTTTTGCCAGAGGCACAAAATGTCAGGCTTTTGCTTTCTAGGTAATAATGTTAGGACGGTTTTATTATGCTGTGCAATTGTATTTATTAAACAGTTGTACATGCAGCTATTGGTTATACGTATACAAAAGAATGGGCACAACCTTCTTTGGTCAATAATTTATCCCAAAAATACAATTTTGGGTGAAAGAGAGGCAAAGATACCTACAAACAGCAGTTCTTCATTTTAATCTTTTTTAAAAAATGGTATTGCTGCTATAATTTTAAATGTTAACTTGAAAGGAAGGAGTCCTGTGATCACAGGGCATAGCCTTAGGGATGGCTCTGCAACCCCTGTCAGTAATGCAAAGCATCGCTAAATCCAGATTAACTCACCCTTTAAGGACTCACTCTGTAGTAGGGGAATTCCTCAGGTAGTATAATAACACAGTCATACTCCTTTTCTGACTCACTGTCAGACAAGACACATGTGCCTACACTCTGGTGATTCTCATTTGAGATGGTAGGGGGGCCAAGTTAAAGTAGTTCACAGGCAATTTTGATATACACTTAATACAGAGTCACAAAACAATGTTAAAGCCATTTTCCTCCATTTCCTCTCACTTGGCACCAAGCACAGCTCAACCAAATTGACGAAGATTGTCTTCAAAGTGCTTCAAAACAATAGCATTTAATGAACATATGCCCAAAGTCAACAAAACAACCTTTTACTTTCACTCCTAAAGACAGTAATTTCTGCAACCTGTTGTCCACAAGCATATTGCCACAGAAAATCTTGTAAATACTGATTGATATACAGGTAAATAAAAAATCTGTCCAATTAATTCAAATACTGATTCCATGGTCCACCAATAGCCAATCACATATGTGACTCTAGATTCACAATGGGGTAATTTTGTGTGGTCAGTCATCCATATGTCTACATCTATTTCTTATTTGAGTGAAAATGTGGTTTTACACACTCACTGGTTCCTTTCAGATAGTATAGATGCTATTTAGACAGCTATATTTGAAACTTTTCTCCCAAATCTATTTTGTCTAGCTATTTTTCAGTATAATCATTTTGCCACAGATGAAGGTGTGGTAAAAGGTATGTTTGGGTCTGTGACTGCTCTGATTTCACTGATACACAATCCACATTTCACAAATCACTATCAATTCTAATTTTCTTGTGGTATCTAGTCTCTTGGTCATGTATCCACTTCTGAGGTGACTTAATTCCATTATGTAGGAAGGCTTTTTTTTTTTCCATTCTGAAGCGGGGAAAAAATCACAAGGACTCAGTGGCAACATCTCCTTATGAAGCAAAACCATGTAGTCCAAACAAAGCAAAAATAACCATCAATGATCTCACTTCTTAGCTTTTAAAGAAAAGCAGAGCCGATACAGACAAGAGTAAGTCTGACAGGAGTAGGAGGAGAGTAACTCTAAAAGGGTTCTGTAGCAGTTTTTATCTTCTCAAAAATGACATGTTTGTTTAGTTCTTGTTCCTTCATTTTTAAATTACCTACCCTATAGACATTACTGTGTTGCACTCTGTTACTTTTACAGTAGCTTTTGTGGTTCTAGAAGACAATGCCCTTATTGCAAATGTTGGGGGAAAGAGATGGCCACATCCTTTAAAATTTGCAATCCTTTTGGCATTACACAATGGGTACGATCCTTGGGTCTTGTCCAGAAAGACCTTTGTTGCCTTTTCAGAGGTAACAAAGACAGAGTTCTAATAAACTTATAGCTGATCACAGATTTTAAACTGCATAAGCCAAATTTTTCTCTCTTTGCCTACTTGGGTCTGCTTTTGGTTTTTGTGATTTAAAAACAAAAACAAAACCACAATTTTTTTCTCTTGATGAGATTGCTATTTCAGCCTGTAACAAATGTTGACCTTTACTTTTCTTAGGAAAAATGAACTCATTAAAATCCTAAGGTGATGGAGTAGATCCAATTATGCTTATCTCCTGCTTCTTTTCCTCTTTCTTCCACCTGCCATCAGCTCTGCCTCTCTCTCTGTTCTCTCTGATCTCTTATCATCTCAGCTCTTAAATAAGAACATTTCTATCTCCTGCTGGCTCCTGTACAAGTCAGCATTACCATCTTACGCAGCACTGCCAGTTATTATTTCCTCAAAATTAAGGTAATTTTGGCTGAGACCGAAGCCATGATTTGAGAAGCTCCAATAATGTTAAGGCAATGCAAAAGAAAACCATCTTTAGCTGGATGCCTTCCACACTACCCAACATCTCAGGCAACAGTGCCTAATAAAGACTGCTTTTAGATCCAGAGAATTTTTCCTTTCCTTACAGGAACCAACAGGAGTTACTGGGTAAAGGTTGGCCAATAGCTGACAGCATTTTTATAGGATGGATGGACACAAGGTAGCAAAGAAAAAATAAGCACATATTTTGGAGTGGTCCTACTCTCTTCTTCCCTCTCATTTCTGTGAAAAATCAAATTAACCTGCTTTCTGGTCCTACCCTTTACCCCTTCCATTTCTGCTATGCCAGGCCTGAGAAGAGAATGACAAGTCTGGAGAACCCCTGGGCCACTCCCACAGCTTTCACTGTGCTCAAGAGGGTTCAACTTTAGCTAGTTCCTCAGGCCTAAGATTGAGCTCATGGAGCCTGGGATGAGCAGTTGGGATGGGAGAACACACTGATGAGTGGTTTGGAGAACACAGATAAATTAATTTGACTGTTAGTATATGTGGAAATGTTAGAACCTCCATTTTATAAAGTAACTGAACCTTTGCTTTACTCTGAACCTTTGGAAAAGTTAATTATTATACATATAAACACACACACCAGAATTGGGAGGGAAATGCAAAAGGGAAAAAGGAGATATAGAATGCATTATTATCTTCCAGAAACATCATGAGTTGGGGCCAATCTGACAGTTGTTGAGCTCAGATTCATTAGTTTTGAATTTGGGGAGTTGACAACACTGCTTATGCTGCTAGAAATATCTTAAGCCTGGAGTCTAGTCTCTGTTCTGGGAAATAGAGCATTAGAATCATAAAATCACAGACAATTAGGGTTGGATGGGATCTTTGGAGGTCATCTAGTCTAACACCCTGCTCAAAGCAGGACCATCCCTAACTAGATCATCCCAGCCAAACCTTTGTCTACCCAGATGTTAAAAACCTCCAAGGATGGAGATTACATAACATCTCTGGGTAACCCCGTTCCAGTGTTTTATTACCCTCCTAGTGATAAAGTTTTTCCTAATATCTAGCCTTCCAGTAAGGGAGAGCCCACAGCCTCTCTAGGTAAGCTATTTGGGTGCATCTACACATGATACTATGTCACCATAGGAATGCACTACAGCAACCTAGCATCAGCAGTCACAAACCATGATGCCACAGTCACATCACCATAGCTATGCACTCTCTTCTTATAGTGCATTGCTGTGGCAATGTGAGAACTGAAAATAACCATGCACAGCATGCATGGCACAGTATGGGCTGTTATTGTGCCTTCATTTAGCACTTCCAAAAGGAAGTGCTAAATGATGGTTCAGTAACAAAGGCACCATAGGGACATGTGTAGAATGATAACACCTTCATAGTTAACATTTTCTAATGTAAGCCCATTACATCTTGTCCTATCCAAAGAGAACTGTTTCCATCCTTGTACTGCTATCCCCTTTATAAGCCCCTTTTTGTATTTCAAAAACTATTATCAAATCCCCTTACTATCTTCTTGTCTCTAAACTTAAGGTACCCTCATTCTTCCAACCTTTCCTTAACTTATAGACTTTCAACATTTGTATTGGCCTTCTCTGGACTCTTCTATCCTCATACCATTATAATGTTTTCCTTCATCACTTTAGCAAGGGCTGTATTGGAAAGATAAAACATCTTACATTTTTTTTCTCCATGTACACCCTATCTCCAGGTAATGCTACTGGTGAGACCACTTTTGGTGTGAGATGTGCAGGTGTCATGTGTCCAATGGATTTGTAGTCCCAAGAAGCAGTGGAAAACTAATGGTATCTGAAATCTGTGCAAAAGCACACACCCTCTCCATGAAGCTTTGTGGTGTTTTGTGGCTAGACACAGGGCTGTTTCACTTTTCCACTTTAGAGATATATATATATATATATATATATAACAGGACTATCAGATGTTTGGCACTGGAGAAGAAGGGCCTTCCCACCTGTAGCTTGATAGTCTAATGATAGAGGCACTTACTCAAAGGGTGAACCTACACTTGCAATTAGCACATAGTGATAAACTCCAGTACAGTTCATACCAGAGTTTATTGCTCCCAGCTGCACCCAGAACCACAGAACACTGAGCCAGGTTTGAGCAGCCTCAGCTGAAAGGAGGCCTGGGGAGTCAGCCCACCAGCCCAGGCTTCTCTGTTTTCTCCTCCTGCAGAGAAGCTGGCTGGGCACAAGAGAGCTACAGCGCAGGGCTAGCCAGCAGGCACCCCTGCATTGTAGCAACCCTATGTTGCAGCCAGCCCTGGTCACCATCTTCACATGCATCTTGGTGCGCTAAATAACTGCACCATAGTATAGTATTTGTCCCAGAAAGTACTATCCTAAAGTAAAGTTAATTAATTTACTGCACCCTAATAGGGGCAAAAGTGGGTCACGAGTATATGAAAGGGAACAATCTCAGAAAAATATGGAAAATCATGGATTTTCTTCTTTAAAGAAGAAAAATGTGAGAAACATGGGTTTCCCCTTGCAAGGGTTTCTTGGGACTGGGGTAAGTGGGAGAAGGGTGATCGGGCAGGGGGCAACACATGCTTGTGCACATGCACACATAAATACATGAATGTGGCAGCCAGGCAGCATAGATAGCAGCTCTTATAGGTCCCTACAGGTAAATGTGTGGTGTGCAGGGGGCATAAGTGATGCAAAATGTCAGGGGGGCACATGCCCCCAAGTTTTGTGTGCTCACAGCGAGCATGGGTCTGCATCCTGACTGGACCGACACAAGCAGGAGCTGCCTCTGCAGCCCAGTGGGCAGGACCCAGCACAGGAAGGCAGAGCAGGGCAGTGAGACTGAATGAGGAGTAAAGGATTCCCTCACCTCCTCCCATTACCACCACACCCCTTAGGCCATGGCTCTACCCCAGAGGGAAGGTGGGCTAACAGGCAGTGCGGGTGACCTGAGGGAAGTGGCCTGGCCATGGTGGTGGGGTAGAGTTATAGCCCAGCGCATAAGCAGCTGGTGGTGGGATGAGGTGAGGGCAGCGTGTTCTCCCCCTCACCCCCCATTTGGTACTCCTTGTGCTGCTGGTGGTGTGGCAAACACGGCTGTCCTGGTGGTGGCAGCAAGAACAAGTCTTGATACCCTGCTCTGGGTCCTGACTGTTGGGCTGTGGAGATGGCTTCTGCCCATACCAGTCTGGCCAGGCTGTAGTCCCATGCCTGCTGTGGGTGTACACCCTTACCCTGCCTCATCCTCTTATCCTCTGCTCCACACATTAGGGAGCTGGACTGAGAGGCACCATCAGGGCTGGAAGGGTTGGGGGCTGTGGGTTGGGACTGCAGGGCACTGGTATGGTCAGGGAGCTGTGAGTCAGGAGTGAGGGAAACAGGTAGTTTGCATTGTGCAAATTGCACAGTGATGACTGTCACTTGTGAGTAATGGGGGGCCACATGTTTTTCTGTTGCTGTTGATTTCTATCTTTAAAATTAAGTCTGTTGAGCTGCTTTAAATTGTAGCATGTAATAAGTAGTTTGGGGCTGAGATACTTAAGTGTTTTCTACTTAAATTATTTTCTGAGTCAGGAATGGCCATTGATGTTTACAAACATCCTGGTACAAAAACGGTTGAGAATCATGGCTCTAGCCCTCATCTTAAGGTTGGCTTGGTGCCAATCAGGACAGGAAGATAGAGAGCCCTGGCCCTTCCATTCCTGAGCAGAAGTTAGCTCAGTGAAACACCTTCCTGCAGCTTCGTACACTATCTCTAATATAATCAGGGGCCTGTACACATGTGCTGAATCATGCACCACGTGAAAAAGGCAAAGTTACGTGCAAAGAGAACCCAAAGACAATTTAGACTGATGTTGGGGTTTCAGTCTCAGTGTTGATGAGAAGCTGGTAACTTCAGAACAGACTTTACAAGTGTGCTGACTTGACAAGAAGCCATTGTGATGCTTGCCAAGAAGCTTTGGAGGACAGGGACCATCTCTGCCTCATGATAAGCAGAATGAAAATCTCAGCAACTTATGTGCCCAGGAGGTACAGTTCTGGGATGGAAAATAATGCAATATGAGGCACAGCCATGACGAAAAGGATGCTTGATGAAATGTGTGAATTCTGTAGAACCCCTAAAAGGGTTAGTGGGAAACTTAGTACCATATGTCATAGATTTCATAAACATTTAGGCTGGAAGGGACCCCGGAGGATCATCGAGTCCAGCCCCCGCCCCCGGAGCAGGAAGTCAACAGGGATCAGAGAATCCCAGCAAGATAACCATCCAAATGTGTCTTGAAGGCATTCAAAGTGGGTGCTTGAACCACCTCTGGGGGCAGTCTATTCCAAACCTTGGGGGCTCAGACAGTTAAGAAGTTCTTCCCTATGTCCAGCCTGAATTGGTCACAACAGAGTTTGTGACCATTTGATCTTGTCAACCCTTGGGGTGTTCTGATGAACAGATGTTCCCCCAGATTCTGATGAGCACCCCTGATAAACTTATAGGTGGCCACCAGATCACCCCTGAGCCTGTGCTTTTCTAGGCTGAAAAGTCGCATGGCTCTCAGCCTGTCATCATAAGGTCTCTTTTCCTGACTGCTGATCATGTGTATGGCTCTCCTCTGCGCCCTCTCAAGCTTCTCCACATCCTTTTTGAATTGTGGAGCCCAAAACTGGACTCAGTACTTTAGCTGTGGCCTCACCAAAGCCGAGTACAATGGTAGAATGACGTCCCCAAATTTGTTTGAGAAGGATCTATGGATGCAAGTCAGCATTTTGGTCACTTTACTAGCCGCCGCATCACATTGAAGGCTCATGTTCATCTTATGGTCAATCATGACCCCCAAGTCCCTTTCATCTGTAGTGCTAACCAGCATAGCACTGCTAAGCCTATAAGTATGCTGCAGGTTTTTCCTCCCAAGGTGGAGAACTTTGCATTTTTCAGTGTTGAACACCATCAGGTTCTCATCTGCCCATTTGCTGAGCCTATCAAGATCTGCCTGGATCACCCTCCTATCCTCAACTATGGATGCTTTACCTCAGAGTTTGGTGTCATCAGTGAACTTGGCCAGTCCGCTTCTGACACAAATGTCCACATCATTGATGAAGATGTTAAACAGTATAGGCCCTAGGACAGAGTCTTGAGGGACCCCACTGGTGACCACACACTAAGAAGGTTGGCTTCCGTCAACCACCACCCTCTGGGTCCTGCTGCGGAGTCAATTCCCCAGCCAGCAGATTGTGGTGAGGTCAAGCCTGTAGTTAGTCAATTTTGCCAAGAGGTAATCATGGGTTACCAGATCAAAGGCTTTTTTGAAGATAGGCACCACATTGGCTTTCTTCCAATCTTTGGATACTTCACCAGAGCACCAGGAGTTCTCAAGCATCCATGCCAGGGGCTGAGCTGTGATGCTGGCCAGGTCCTTGAGTACCTTTGGGTATAGACCATCAGGGCCGGCTAACTTGAAGGTTTCCAGCCTGTCTAGGTGTTCCTTCACAAGGTCAGCTTCGATGGAAGGCAAGGAATCTCCCTCACCTGGGCTTCCCTGACCCACAGTCGGTAGAGGCGTTCCATGGGACTGGTGAAAAACTAACACAAAGTACCCATTAAGCAAATTTGCTTTTTCATGGGCATTGGTTGTCAGTTGTCCCTTCTGGTTTAGCAGGGGTCCAATGTTGCCCTTACTTTTCCTCCTGCTTGCCACATATCTAAAAAAGGACTTTTTGTTGTCCATGATATTTGTAGCTAGCTGGAGTTTCATCGCAGCCTTGGCTTTCCTGGTTTTCTCTCTGCAGATCTGGACCAGAGCAGAGTATTCCTCCTTGGTGGTGGTTCCAGTCCTTCATCCTTTGTAGGTCTTCCTTTTAAGATGCAGGAGGTCCACCAGTTCCCTGAAGAGACAAGGGGGCTGCTGTGCCCTTTAGCTGCCTTTCCTCCGAGACTTTGCTTGCACATCCAGGATTGCTTCCTTGAGAAACAACCACTCATCCTGAACTCCCCTCCCCTTTGGGTTGTGGCCCTTTAGGGCCTCACTGATAAGCCTTCTTAGCTTGTCAAAGTCAGATTTCCAGAAGTCAAGGACTTCTGTATTACTGACTAACTTGCCAGCTTTATGGGAGGTGGTGAAGGTGATCAGCTCGTGTTTACCATCACCCAGCTTCCCTTCAATTGTTAGGTTGCTGATTAGGTCGCCCCCAGTTTCCAGTATGAGGTCGAGCAGCGTCTTACCTCTCGTCGGCCCATAGACTTCCTGCATCAGATATAGGTCATCCATGCATGAGGGAAAGTTTTGCCACCACTCAGATTTGGCTGGGTGCTCCTCCCATGAGATTTCTGGGTAGTTAAAGTCTCCCATGACAATCATGCACCAGGAATGTGTGGCCTCAGCTAATTCCCTGGCAAACTCCTGGTCAAGGTCTTGACTTTGGATAAGGGGTCTGTAGTAGACTCCTACCATAGTATCCCCTGTTCCCCACGGATTTTAACCCAGAGGGTCTCAAGTCACCCACTCTGTGTGCCAGTGTCAGCTTGCAGGGACACGTAGCTTTCCTTGACATAGAGAGCTACACCTTTGCCCCTTTTGTCCACTCGATCCCTCCTGTACAGGGTATAGCTGTCTATACCTATGGTCTAGTTGTGGGTGGAGTCCCACCAGGTCTCTGTTATCCCTATGACATCATAGTTATTTATGTTTAGCAGGAGGACAAGTTCCTCCTGTTTATTCCCCAAACTCCTGGTATTTGTGTATAGGCATGCAAGTGCCCCCTTGGGGGCCCTTGCCTTGCCTACAGAGTGTTCCAGGGCTGCAGCAGGGGTGGAATCCTTTAATTGCTTGACCTGATGGCTTTACAAGCGTTGCTCAGCAGGCCAGCAGTGGAATTAGTCCCCCCACCCCTCGGCAGGCTTACTTTAAAGCCCAGTGGGGCAGGTTAGCCAGTCTGGGTGAGAAAAGCCTCCTCCCCAGTGGTGAGAGGTGGAGGCCATCGCTTCCCAGCAGCTTTCTGCCTCTGTCACCAAAGAGAAGACTGTGGTCATGGAAACCTAATGACACCAGTACCACAGGTTGACTACCTGGATCTTCCTTTTCCTCCCCAGTCCCTCTCAGAGACAGGGAGGATCAATGAAAACAGCATCAGCACTCCAGACCCTTAAGCCCCACTCCCAAATCCCTGTAGTGCCTCATAACCTGGCTGGAAGGGTTCTGAGCCATGTCATTGGTTCCCACATGGATAAGGAGCATAGGATAGTGGTCAGTGGGCTGGAGGAGCTTAGCAATCTTCTCTGCAATGTCTCAGATGCAGGTTTCTGGGAAGCAGCAAATTTCCCAGGCTACAGGGTAGGGGCAGAAGATCACCCCTCAGTCCCCTTCAGGATGGAGTCTCCCACAACATACAAACAATCTAGCCTGGAAAGGGTGTATAGTCAATTTGGGAGTACAACTTAAAAGAGCAAAGCCAAACACACACAAAAAAAAAAACAGAAAGAAAGAAAGACAGATGTTGGAGGCTACCACCCACATTGCCAGGGTCTCTAAGGGCATGACCATGGACACCCAAGATCATCAGCCCCAATATACACATCTCCCTCCCTGGGATTGGAGAGCTCAGGTAGATGACAGGCACTGAGTTTACATGGGAGGTGTACTGGATGCTCTGGCATTCCAGCAGGTCTGCCAGAGCACTGATGCAGGTCTTCACCCTGACTTGGAAAGAAGCATGAACCCACAGGCCATGGCTGAGGGGGAGGTCTGCAGAGACATCTTTGTGCCAAGTGCCCTGGCTGCTGGCAGCCATCCTGGGCAGCAGAGAGTTAAACCTCCCACAGGGGATGCTACAGAATGGTGGGGGGGTAAACCTCAGACTGAAGCTGGGGACTGGGAGAGGGCTAAAACAGGCCCAAAATAAGCCCCAGGGGGGGCAGAAAAACCCTACAGGGCTGAAGGCATGCACTAAGGGAGGAGGAGGTGGCAGAGACCAGGGTAAGGAACTCTGGAGGAGGGAGACAGTAGGAATAAAAGGGAGAGCATGGGTGGGGGTGGAGAAGGGGTAGAGGCAAGCAATGGTGCCTGAGACCAGGTAAAAACTCAGAAAGCAGGGTAAAGGGGCAGAGAGGGGATCCCCAAACACAAGCTGTGGAGAGGCAAGGGTTTGGGGGGGGTGGGGAGAGCAACAGAGGGGGCAAGTAGCAGGGGTGAATGCACAAAAGAGACCTGAGCTAGAGGAGCTCAGAAGGGCTTCACCTGTCAGTGGCCATCTTGAAAGAAAGAAAAAAAGAAAGACTGTTGACTTTTAAGAAATGTTTATTCTGGAGAGGGTGACAAATGGGGGGCAGTAGAGATCACATACAGGTTGGCCTGAAGATCTCATTCTCAATGACAAGGCCTGGGCTCATGGTCTGCAAGGCCTGCCCACACACTCTAGACAAAAAAACCCAAAAACCACAAAGAACAAAAGTATGTACATATATACTTATATACAGTTCTGCCAGTGGGGAATCCCAGGGGGGCCTCAGGACATAAGGAGTCAGCCCACATGGACAAAGCCGAGGTCTCGGCTCACTGGATGCACCTCTACACCCTGAGAAGCTGGTGGTATCACAAGGCAAGGTGCAGGCTTCCCCCTCGACATGGCACAATGCCTCATCGATGTCCCAGCGTTCCTTAAAGGAGGACCACATGTTCATACTCAAGTGAGAGGCAGGCCCACACAACAGCAGGTGGAAGACCTGCAGGGCATCATCCATCCCAGTCCCAGTGAGCTGGTTTCGCTGGCTCTTCAGGGTGGCCATCTTGGCTTGGCCCACCAGGAAATTGGACAAGCTGACTGTGGCCCACTCAACCACCCAGTACAGGAAAGAATAGATGTAGGTGTCCTCTGAGAAGTCCCAGCCCAGTGCCCGAAGCAGTGCCCTGAGGGTGGCAAAGAGCGGCTGCAGCCAAAGGCAGTCAAGGAAGACATGGAAAATGTCCTTATCCAGCACCCTTGGGCAGAAGAAGCAGGCTGCCAAGACCACCGGGGCAAGATGGCACATGAAGGTGCCAGGGGCCAGGATACCATGAAACCAATGTCCACTGGAGGTCACCAGTCTCCTTGGTGGTGGGCACCTTGTACAGTGTGTGATACACTGGGGTTCCGAGCCACACCAGGAGCTTCCGCCACACCGTGTCAGGGCAGTCAGCCAGCACCTGAGCATGCCGGCTGCACACCACCCATGTGTAGAGTCCCTTCCAGGGCAGTGGCCAAAGGGGCAGCCCATATTGCTTCTGGGGGGGCACAGGGAGCCTAAGCAGTGTGTTGGGCCAGTCACCCAGCTCACTGGCCACTGCTGGGATGACTGGCAGTGGTGGGAAGGTGTCACCCACAGCATCCATGGTGGGGAGGGCCTGGTGAGACCAGAGGTAACTTACTGGGCAGTCTCTGCTTCCAGTGGGAGGGTGCCCCAATGGTCTGCAGAGGCCAGACTCAGCACGACATGCTGCAGGGCCAGGTTGTGGACCAGGGACTCCTGAAGAAGTTGTGGGAAATGCACACGCCTGGCTGGGGGACAAAGATGGAAGGCAGCTTGCCAAGACCACACCATGCTGTGGTAGAATGGGGGAAGGAAGGTGAGGTCCTTCAGGAAGGTGAGGTCCAGCATAAACAGCTCCCACTCAAAGCCAAAGCCCCCCACTCAGTATGGGAACCAGCATCCCAGCTGCCACCACGGGAGGTGGCCCTCAACGTACAGAAGTTGCTGGAGGGCTTGCAGACAGTAGGCAGCCCCTCTGGTGGCCAGGTCAATCAGGCCCTGGCCCCCCTCAGTGGTGGGCAGGTAAATGGCAGCTCACAGGAGCCAGTGGCGTCCGTCCCAGAGGAAGTCTACTAGGAGCCATTACAATCTCTCGAGTAGCTCCGGTGGAGGGTCTGGCACAGTGCAGCAGTGCCACAGGGTCACCACCATCAGGTTGTTGGCAATGAGGACCCAGCCGTGGTAGGAGAGGGCAGGCAAGTGCAATTGCCAGCACTGCAGGCAGGCCTTCACCCCCTTTGCCAGGTCCTCCCAATTATGGGCCGCAAAGGTAGGCAGCCCCAGGAACAGTCACAGGGCTTTGAGGCCCTCCCAGTGCCAGGCGAGGCCCCCCGTCAGGTCCAGAGGTGGTTTGCCGGTCCATGTCCCAAGCAGGAGTGGTCATTCTTGCCCCAGTTGATGAGGACTGACATGGCAAATGGCGAGTTCGTAGGTGCATTGGCAGTCCACCAGGGCCCACACATCCTCCTGGCTACCCAGGAAGACTGTTACATCATCTGCGAATGCGGTCAGCCAGATCATCAGGCCTGGTGCCGGTGGTCAGACCCGGTGCTGGTGGCAGGACTAAGCTGGTCAGATGACATTGCAGAACATTCAGCAGCGGTTTGATGGCCAGGGCATACAGCATACCCAAGAGGGAGCAGCCCTGCCATATGCCACAACACACCGGGAATGGGGAGCACAGCCCATTCACTTTGAGCAGGCTGGAGGCCTTATGGTACAGGACCTCATCCACTTTGGGGGCAAATGTCTTCCTGCTCCTGGAGTCGCTTGTGATGCTTAGAAGGCAGGCACTCCATCTCCTCATCAGCCTCGGTGGGCAGAGGAGTGGGCGGGTGGGGGGTGGCCCTCTGCTGTCTCCAATGCCCGATGCTGGGGAGGCATGCATGCACTCTCTTCCTGCCCTGTTGCTCACAAGTCTCATGAGCTGGGATGGGGGCAAAGGGTTGCCAGACATCGCTGGAACACCCTCAGTTGTGGCCTGAAGTGGCGGGGTTTCCAGGGGGGCAGGCAGGGTGGGGTCAGGTTCCCTGGCTACATTTTCCCTGTTTCTGTCAGAGGCAGTCCCCAGAGGGACAGAGGCTCCTTTAGAAGCTCCCTTTTGCCTCTTGCTCCTCGCTTTCTTGGGATCAGGTGGCACCTCCCCCCACAGGGCAGGCTGCTTGGGGTTTGCCACCTCCTGGTCCACCACCTCGACTGAGTCGAGATGGAGAGGAGGTCTTAGTTGTTCCACCCAACGGGTCTTCAGCACCTAAGACACTAGCCACCCTGGGTGGAACTGGGACAGGGAGGAACTGGGAGGATGTCCCAGCCCCTCCACCAGGTGAAACCCCTGCACTGAGGGGAGCACTGGGGGGTCAGCCCCATCTGGTGGGAGGAGGGTAGAGGGAGGCTGAGAGGGGCCCATGGTCACCTCACCCGGTGGGGCACCAGTGCTCGGGGCACCAGCTGTCCCACAGGGGACCGGGGCAGGAGGGGGGTTGGAGGAGTCCCCAGGCCTTCCATCAGGTGGGGCATCAGCAGGTCCCTAACATCCCCCTGACCTACTGTCAGCATCTCAAGAGTGATGACTCTAGAAAATTCTCTGCATCAAATGGGAAAATCAACACACAAATGGCAACATCCTTGTTGACTTCCATTAAGTCAGAGATCTCCAAGCACCATCTTTCCTGTATTGGACCTTGTGTGTGGATGCTGAATTCTTGACTCCAAAAACAACTGCTCTATTTGCAGCTTAGGAGAAGCTTAAGATCTTGCGGTGATCAGAAGAAACACTATAAGGACACGCTGAAGATAACAGATGCTGGCATCTAGAGTTGGGAGGTGCTGGATGCCAGCCAACTTCAGTGGCATCACATCCTCAACCAAGCAGCAGCCTGTTTCAAGTTGAAGCATCAAGTCCATGAAGCAGAGAGGAGAGAACAGAGGAAGGAAAAAGGAAATGCTGCAGGCTGGGATTCTATTTTCCTGTGTGAAAAGATGTTCAACTTCTTCAACTGGGCCTATATCTCAAGGATTGGACTTTTAAGTCAACTCAAGACCCATCAATAAATTGTGATAGAGATCATCCTCAAATCGAAGGACTGCTGGCAACAGTGACATTCTAGCTGAACACCTGCAGAAAAGTTAACCCACTATATGCAATATAGTTAAAACTATCGGTAGGATTTTTGTTACTAACTTTTAGGCTGTTAAAATATAGCTATCCTGTTACACTATGTGTTTTGAAGGGTCTGACTACTAGGGGTATGCGAAACGGGCCATATTTAATTCAGATTCAGCCTGAATTGGGGACAGTGATTCCATTTGTTGATTCGGACCTTTATCCCTGATTTGATTCATCCAAGTGAGCTTTAAATGTTTTTTCTACATACCTCAAGGTACTAGGTGCAGCTCATGAATGCTGTGATGCTTGGGTAGATGGAGCATCCCACAAAAGTGCACACCCCCGCCACGTGCTCAGTGGTGAACCTGGAAGTGGACCAGAAGTACTTCTGGTCCACTTCTGGGTCCACTGGGGGAGCACACTGAGGGGGCCCTGCACTCCCCCCAGCTCAGCAGTCAGTCTCAAGGGGACCCCAGGTGTCCCCTCAAACCCAGGAGGCACCAGTTGCTGAGCTGGGGAAGTGCAGGGGGGCCCCCCTGTGTGCTTCCCGGTGGACCCAAAAGTGGACCAGAAGTGCTTCTGGTCTACTTCCGGGTCTGCTGCCAAGCATGCTGGGGAGCCCCCCACGCTCCTGTGGGATGCTTGATCTGCCCCAGCATCGCAGCATTGACGAGAGATTAAATGGTCTCCTGACTTGATTTGGATTTGGAGATTTGGCTGCCAAATCAGGCTGAATCTCCACTAAATCAAATCAGGGACCAAAGCTTCACACAGCCCTACTCACTACTATTAAGCAATGTTATTGTGATCTGGAAATATTTTAGAGTTGAAAATAAACTTTTGAAATCGTAAGTATAAACAGGAACAAGGAACAAAAGAGTTAGTACTCTTTTGCCTATATGTAGTTCTTCTCTTAAGAAAAAAAATGTACACCCACCAAATTGTCATTAAACATTTCAGGTGTGAAGGATGTGTCATGCTGGGCCAGACTCTCAGAAAGCAGCACTTAACTATTTTTAGTCATATTTTTTTCCAAATGAATCATTACCATTGAAGGATTAAAATGAACTGAGCTGAAAAGCAAAATACATCCAGAGCGTGTTTTTAAATGTAAACAGGTTCTCTCCTTACATCTTCTATCATGTCTGGCAATTATGGATGAAGTGATTAAAAAATCATCGCTGAATTTCAAAATTCTGATCTCTAAATAAACTACAGGGATGTGACACCAGTACATTCTCCTCCTACAGCCTTTTCTTTAGCTGTTCTTCTTGTCCCTGGCTCAGTCTGTGGTACTTCTTCACACAAAAATCAGCCTTTGCACTGATGATGAAGAGATAATGGGCCTTCTGAGAAATAAGACACCCTAATAATGGTCTCCCATACAGAAGTAGTCCATTTTAATTTCATGGCTGTTGTATTATCCCACATGATTTCTCACAAGACCTTGCAGCAGGCTTGCAATAATACCACTATTAACATGCATCAGCACGGTTAGTTTTAAAAGTGAAATTCTTTAGACTACTGGATTTTTTCTCAGGCTGCATAAATCATGAACTTATAATGTTGTGGGCCTTATTTTGTTCTCTTTTTGCTACAAAATCATGCTTGCATATTAATACCCATAGCTTAAAGCTGGGCTAGGGGTGGGATAGAGAAATCAGACCAAATACATCATATTTGGAAGAGCAATAGATGGCAAGCACATTCAAAAGACAGTCCATCAAAGAACATAGTGCCATTTTTGGAGCAGTAGTTTGATATAAACTCAGAAAGAGGACCATTATCTACAGAAAAACATAAAAAAACACTTCCTGAGGGTTCTTTAGGTTTTCTTATATTTTTCACTTTTGAGAGCTAGTGTGGCTGAAGTATTCAGGTAATGTGTCAATGCATTTTCAATCATGCTACTGCACTTTCAAAGGAGCCCAACTACCCTTTTAATAAACAAGTGTAGAAACTGCTAGTGCAATTGTAAATAGAAATTTAGGTATGCAATTACAAATTTGTGTTTATTGGTATGTAGGGCATCCACTCTTAAAATGTGCCCTGTTGGCAATGGTTTATTTCCATCAACAATAAAATGCTTATGTAGTTTGTGATATGGCATGAAACTATTAAAGGGGGAGTGTGCGTACACTTCTTTAATATATAGAATTATATCATTTTAAAAAATGGTGGTATATGTTACTCCTTTTAGACCACTATGAAGTAATAGATCCTTTGAAATTCAAAACAGTTCCTCACTTTGAATGCAACATGTCTCCCCACATACATTTTTAGGCCATAGGGAAATTGTAAATGTGCTGGCATATGACTTATGTGTCATGAACAACATAATAAACCTACTGAAGTGGCATGACCAAAAGAAGACAGGAGGCCTGTTTCAAATTTCCATATAACATACCAGAAGGTAAGTCAAGAGTTTGAGGACTTGTCTGATAAAGTTTCATCTTATTCCTCCTATACTGATGGTATTGCTGTAAATATTTTAGTACTATAGGAATGATATCTGTGATAAAGTACTAGATATAAGGTATAGGCTCAATAACAGGTGTCCTATAAACAATCTTAATAGTGCAAGTATCCCAACAACTTCATAATATAGTTAATAGTCAATAGTATGACAAAAGAATCAGGCAAGGTATTTTCTAATTGGAGTATAGATAATAAATGAAGACTATTAGGCTTCTCATGGATGCCTAGCAAAAACCACTGGTGTTGTATGTATAAGAGAACAAATCAGTTGACTATAGCTTTCAGTTATTGGTGTTATTCCTTTATTTCAAATGGTAGAATTCTAAGCTTTTAAATCTTAAGGTGCTTAACGGTACAAACTTTCTTAACCCAGAGGGTGAGGAGTTCTTTAAACTTCCTTGTGTGACTTTTCCATTTACTAAAACTGTCTACACTTTTATCATACATTTTATTGTCTCTCTGTCGCTTCCTGGTATTTTCAATACCTTCCTCTCCAGGACATTCTCAGAACACACAAGGCAAGTGAGAAAGATCAGAAAGCAATGGAAGTATTAAGAACTCTAATACCTCTGAAAGGTTTAGTCAGTATGGGATCTATTATCCTCTTCCATTGAGTCAATTTTTCCAGGTCCATTAAACTTCAGAATTCTCAAAAGATTAAAAGCCAAGACTCTTAAAGCAGGTTTCAGTTATGACCACAAATCCCCTTTTCACTGAAGTTAAAAGATGGGGGATAAATTCATGGCTAATTCAAAAACATGTTTAGAATGACTGGTCCATTTATAGTTAATCTTTTTATTTGACAGTTGCATCAGACATGAAGGACAAATCACGTTTTTGTTTCCTGTTGCTAATAGGCAATCTTTCAGCTGTCCATGTGTATCAGTTGCTCAGGTAACCCCTGCCCTCCAATCTTGAGTTTAGGAAGTTTTCTTTTTTTTATTGAAACAGATGCAAATAAAATTCATTCAGAGTAAAAAATATTAACCACATATGGGGAAATTAATTTTGGAGAAGAGTCAATATTTTGACCCTTATCTTAGCTTCCTCATGATAAATCCTCCTCCATGCTATTTATTTCTTCTTTCAACTTGAGTTTGTGTGTATTTTACAGGGACCTAACATCAGCCTGCCATATGAAACCCTAGTGGCTTCAAATACAATAAGGCTTTTCTGAGTGACTTGGGACACTGGTCTCTGCGAAACTGAAATTGTGCCTTCACACATGTGTATAACACAGCAGGTACCAAAAACTTGTACAGGAATCTCAGTGCATATCCAGCACTTATGAGTAAAATGTATTAAAAATGTGGCAGAGAGGAGGGAAGAATTCTGCATAAAAAATGCTTGTGAACCTTTTTCCCCCCACAGAAGCTCTGTACCCAGTCTCTGCATCATAAACATTATTTTTGTGCCATTATTCAAAAGTAAAAACAGAAAGGATGAGGGAAGATGAGTTACCAAACCATCTTACATCCAAGCAAGGCCCACAAGTTTAGAAACACAGTAGCTGTTTCCTTCCTTCCTCCTTCTGTTTCAGGCACTTCAGACCAGGCTCACTTGTAGCTGCGTGGGGCGATCCTGAGTGTAAGACTCCCTGGCTTCCTATCTCTTTTCTTTTCTGACTCCCAGCTGTTTAAAGGTCTCTGGCTTCTGTTTATGTCCCTTTCTGACTGTTTTCTTGCATTTTCACTGTTTTTTCTTCTGTTTGTCCATTGTAAGTATTTGTTCTACAGAATTATTATGGAGGAATCCCTTTGATGTCATCACCGTTTAATCAATTTTTTCTCTTTCTTTCTTTCTTTCAAAAGGGCCACCGACAGGTAAAGCCCTTCTGACCTCCTGCAGCTCAGGTCCCTACTGCACGTTCCCCCCCACTCCCTGCCCCACCGTTTCTCTCCCCATCCCCCAAACCTTGCCTCTCCCCAGCCTGTGCTTGGGGACCTCCTCTCTGCCCCTTTCCCCCACTTTCTGGGCCTTTCCCCCTGGGCTCTGACATCCTCACTTGCCTCTGCCCCTCCCCCACCCCTGCCTGTGCTCTCCCTTTGATTCCTGCTGCCTCCCTCCTCCAGAGCCCCTTCCCTTGGTCTCTGCCATTTCCTCCTGCCTTAGGGCTTGCCTTCAGCCCCTACAAGGTTCCTCTGCCTCCCCCAGGCCAATTATGGGGTTGTTTCAGCCTCCTCCCAGCTTCAGTCTGAGGCTTTTTTTTTTATTTTACCTGTAGCAGTCCCCGTGGGAGAGTTAACCCTCTCCTGCCCATGGCACTGGGACGTCTCTGCGGACCTTCCCCTCAGCCATGGTCTGCGGATGCACACCTCTCTCCACGTCGGGGTGGACCAGGAATTCTTAAGTCAGCTCATGGAGGTAGTGAGGTCAAAGGACGTGGTCATCATGGGTGACCTGAACCTTCCAGACTTCTCCTGGGAAGAGCAGTCAGCCAGGTCTGACTGCTTACATAGGTTCCTAGCCAGAATTCAGAACCCCCATCTAACCCAAGAGGTGCACAGCTCCACCAAAGGAGA
>NW_017728913.1:1016573-1030772 GCF_001723895.1 Crocodylus porosus
AGAAGAGAAGGCTGAGGGGGGATCTAGTGGCCTGTTACAAACTAGTTAGGGGGGACCAGCAGGCACTGGGGAAGTCCCTGTTCCCCCAAGCACTACCAGGAGTGACCAGGAATAACGGTCACAAGCTGGCAGAGGGTAGATTTAGGCTTGACATCAGGAGGCAGTACTTCACTGTCAGGGCACCTAGGATCTGGAATCAACTTCCAAGAGAAGTGGTGCTGGCTCCTACCCTGGGGGTCTTTAAGAGGAGGCTAGGTGTACACCTTGCTGGATTCGCTTGACCCCAGTACTCTTTCCTGCCATGGCAGGGGGTCAGACTCGATGATCTGCTCAGGTCCCTTCCGACCGTACAAACTATGAAACTATGAAATCCCGGAGATGGTCCTCAACCCAGATGCTGAGGGGGCCCTGCTAGGAAGCCTGGCCATTGAGGGCACTTTCACCGGTCTCACTGGTAGGTCCCCTCCAAGAGTACAGCCCCACCAGTTCTCAGTCAGCAATATCCAGCTCCTGCTGGAGAACCACCTCCCGGGTGACCCCCAGCTATGGAGGCCTCCTTGACCTCTTAGAGCAGACCAAGGACCAGAGGAATATGGCAGACAGTATCTGGCAATGGTGCCTGGACCCCTTGCAGTTTGTCCATGCCGCCAGTGATGCAGCAAGGCTCATGCACTGGGACCTGGGCATGTGTCAGTATGCCTTCCAGCTTGAGAAGCTGGTGACCCATGTGAGGGAGGTGTGGGGCTCAGTTCTCGGTCAGCAACATCCAGTGCCCCCCCAGGTGACCCCAGCTACAGAGGCCTCCTTGACGTCTTAGAGCAGATGGGGCCAGAACTACACCTGCCTTTGGTCCACAAGGTGCGGACCATGCTGGTGGCAGCAGATCTCCTCGATGCCTGGTGGGTGCTCCATGCTGATGTGCACCAATATAAATGGACAAAGATGAGTGCCAGTGGGATTGCCATGGCCCAGCTTGACTACCTCTACATCACTCAGCACCATCTGCTGTTACTGCGCAGCAGCCGCATCATCCCGTCAGGCCTCTCGGACCACACTCAGATCTGCTGTGAACTGAGCCTGCCTGGCAGAGCACTCACATGGGCCCCTTAGTGGTGCCTCAAAATCAGCCTGCTACAGGACACCCACTTCAGGGACTGCTTCGCCCACCTCCGGAGGAGCTGAGAGGCTGCACAAGCAGACTACTCCTCCTGGTGGCTGTGGTGGGACATGGGGAAGATCCAGATTCAGGCATTTTTCCAGCAGTATTCCCAGCTGACAGTCAGAGACATCCGCTACCACGCCCAGGAGCTGGAGGAGGACATGGCAGAGCTTAAGGCAGACGTGCTCTGTGCAGGCAATAACGCAGGGCTCCTTGAGAGCCTCCCATCCCGCAAAAATGCCTGTGGGAGCTGGTGGAGGGTGCAGCCCACAGTGCGAGGGTATGTGCCCGCTGCCAGGAGCTGGCAGAGGCTGATGCCCTGACCAGCTTCTTCTTCTGCCTGGAGAGGCAGCAGGCTGTGGCATAAACATTGGACCATCTCAAGACCCCAGAGGGAGAGCTGCTTATGGACCCAGGTGAAGTGTGGGGGCATGCCATTGCCTTCTATTGGGACATGTTTGCAGCTGACCCCATTTGTCCAGAAGCTGCTCAGCAGCTGCATAACGACGTGCCACACTTCGGCGCTTCATAGGTCAAGGCCCTGGAGTGTGAACTCTCCCTGGCAGAGCTCAAGGCTGCTGTGGGGGGACTTGCCTTGGGCCAGGTCCCAGGCCTTGAAAGACTGCCCAGGGAATTTTACAAAGCCTTCTAGCCCCTTCTTGGGCCCAGCCTCCTCCGTGTCCTCCATGGCAGCCTCGCTGACGGGACCCTGCTGACCAGCTGCTGTCAGGCAGTGCTCATCTTGCTGCCCAAGAAGAGGGACTTTGGCTGCCTTAAGAACTGGTGGCCCTGCTGTGCACTGACTATAAGATCCTGGTGAAGGCACTGGTGAACTGTCTCCACACCATCATGGCTCCGTCATCGGGCCTGAGCAGAGCAACTGTGTCCCAGGCAGGACCATCCAGGACAATCTGTTTCTGCTGTGTGACCTGCTCATGGCTGTGGAGTCCTTTATCCTGGACATTGGCTTGGTCTCCCTGGACCATGAGAAGGCCTTCGATCGCGTTGATCACTGGTACCTGCTTGACACCCTCAAGGCTTTTGGCTTTGGGCCTCTTTTCATCATGGCACTCTGAGTCCTGTACCACGATGCCTTCAGCCTGCTCAAGGTGAACAGCGTGCTGTGCTCCCCATTCCCAGTGCATCGTGGCATACGCCAGTGCTGCCCCCTTTCAGGCATGCTGTACGCACTGGCCATCTAACCACTGCTGCATGCTCTGCAATGTTGCCTGACCGGCTAAGCCCTGCCACCAGCACCGGGCCCAACCACCAGGCCCCTGATCCAGCTAACAGCATATGTGAATGACATGACAGTCTTCCTGGGTAGCCAGGAGTATGTGTGGGCCCTAGTGGACTGCCAACACACCTACGAGCTCTCCATATTAGCCCGCATCAACTGAGGCAAGAGTGACACTCTCCTGCTCAGGACACAGGCTGGCAAAGCACCTCCAGACCTGTCAGGGGGCCTTGCCTGGCACAGGGAGGGCTTCAAAGCCCTGAAAGTGTTCCTGGGGCTGCCGGCCTTTGCAGCCCATAACTGGGAGGACCTGACGGAGGGAGTGGAGGCCCACTTGCAGCGCTGGCGGTGGTGCTTGCCCACCCTCTCCTACCGTGGCAGGGTCCTCCTCACCAACAACCTGCTGGTGGTGACCCTGTTGCACTGCTGTGCTGCGCTGTTCTGGACCCTCCACCAGAGCTATTTGAGAGACTACAATTGCTCCTAGTAGACCTCCCCAGGGATGGACTCCACTGGCTCCCGTGAGCTGCCCTTTACCTGTCCACCACCAAGGGGGGCCAGGGCCTGATTGACCTGGCCAACAGGGTTGCTGTCTACCACCTGCAACCCTTCCAGTGGCTCCTGTATGCCGAGGGCCACCTCTTGTGGTGGTAGCTGGTGTGCTGGTTGCTGCACCGAGTGGGGAGCCTTGGCTTTGACCTGGAGCTGTTTATGTTAGACCTCACCTTCCTGAATGGGGTGGTCCTTCCCCCGTTCTACTGCAGTATGGTGTGAGCTTGGTGGGCTGCCTTCCATCTTTACCTCAAGCCAGGCATGTGCATTTCCCACAACTGCTTCAGGAGCCCCTGGTCCACAACCTGGCCCTGCAGCATGTCGTGCTGAGTCTGACCTCCACCAGCCTCGTGGCTGCTCTCATCAAGGCACACACCACCTACATGGGGTACCTCCCAGACCCTGCTCAGTCAGGCTGGCTGTAAGCTGAAGCCCTGGCTCCCCAGCTGACACTGCACTCTGTTCGCACCACAGGCCAGTTAGGGCCATCCTCCCAATGGAAGCAGCAACCGCCCTAGAAAGCTACTTCCAGGCTCACCAGGCCCTCCCCACCGTGGATGCTGTGGGTGATGCCTTCCCACCACTGCCGGTCATCCCAGCAGTGGACAGTGACCTGGCTGACCACCCCAACACACTGCTTAGGCTCCCAGAACCAATATGGGCTGCCCTTTTGGCACACTGCCTTGGAAGCTACTCTACGTGTGGGTGGTGCATACCGGCATGCCCAGGTGCTGGTCAGCCGCCCCGACACTGTGTGGTGGCAGCGCCTGGTGTGGCCTGGGAGCCCAGCTTGGCACACACTGCACAAGGTGTCCTCCACCAAGAAGACCAGGGATCTCCAGTGGAGATTGGTGCACAGCATCCTGGCCACTGGAACCTTTGAGTACCATCTGGACCTGGTAGCCTCGGCGACCTGACCCTGCTGCCCGGGGGTGCTGGAAGAGGATGTTTTCCATTTCTTTCTTGACTTCCCCCGGCTGCAGCTGCTGTTTTCCTGCTTCAGGCACTGGGCTGGGACTTCTCAGAGGACATCTACTCCTTCCCATACCAGGCGGCCGAGTGGGCCGCAGTCAGCCTGGCCAGCTTCCTGGTGGGCCAGGCCAAGATGGCCACCCTGAAGAGCCCGCAAAACTCACTCACCTTGACCAGGATGGATGACGCCCTGCAGCTCTTCCACCTGCTGGTGCGGGCCTGCCTCTCACTTGAATTCAAGCATGCGGTCCTCCGGCAGGTGGTGTCCACCTTTAAGGAATGCTGAAACATTGAGGGGACACAGTGCTGAGTCGAGGCAGAATGCCTGCTCCTCATCCTGTGATGCCACTAGCTGCTCAGGGTGCAGAGGCACATCAAGTGAGCTGAGGCCTCATGTTTTGTCCATGTGGGCCAACCCCTGATGTCCTGAGGCTCCCTTGGGTGTCCCCACTGACAAGAATTGTATTTATGTATATATGTACATACTTGTTTTGTTCTTTGTGGGTTTTCTGGTTTTTTGTCTACAGTGTATGGGCAGGCCTTGCAGGCCATGCGCCCAGGCCTTCTCCTCAAGACCTAGATCCTTGGGCCAAGTACATGACTTCTACTGCCCCCCATTTTTCACCTTCTCCAGAATAAACGTTTCTTAAAAGTCAAAGTCTTTCTTTCTTTCTTTTCTTCTTGCTTGTTACGGGGAGTTATCTTTTTCTATATCTTGCCTTTTCAGGGGTGCTCGCAATCCTCTCCCCTTTTCTTTTTTTCTATTTCAGCTTTTTTCCTAACTGCCATAAGCCCCTCCATGACTCTTTCATTTTTCCCCTCCCCCCCGACACTTAAATTTTTATTTTTGTCGTCTTTGGCCACATTCCCAGACACTTATCTTTGTAGCTAATATACACACCTTTTTCTTCATTCCCTTGAAATTTGCAAGAATGGTAGCCTCTGCTGAGAGCATGAAGCCTGACAAGTTTCAAGAAGATCGGTGCAGAGGTTTGGGGGGAACTGCACCTCAAGCTGCAGACAAGCAAAACTCATTACACGAGTGACATTGTGTGTGTTAAGGCACAGCAGGGTGAAAGCTGCTGGGATGGTAGCCCCTGCTGCATCCATGAAGCCTGTCAGCTGTTAAGAGGATCGGTGCAGCCGGGTTCTGGGGCCCTGCATCACTGGTAACACAGTAGCTTAGCAGCCAGGCTTGCAGTAGGCTCCCACGCCCAAGACAGAGACAGTCAGTTGTGCAAGCACCCATGGAATGAACTTTGCCTGTCAGCAGCTAGAGGTGCAGGGCCCCAGAACCCAGAACCTCTGCACTGATGGCGTGTTCCTAGGGCCATTAACCTTCATGGCATACAACTGGGACGGCCTTGAGGAAGGGGAAGAGGCCCGCCTACAATGGTGGCACTGGCACCAACCAAGCCTTTCCTATCATGGACATGTCCTTATCACAAATAACCTGGTGGCAGTGACCTTGTGGCACTGGTGCACCATACTCAATCCACCACAGGACCTACTCACGAGACTCCAGTGCCTCCCGGTTGATTTTTTCTGGGATGGGCACCACTGGCTCCCACAAGCTGTTCTTTACCTACCTGTAGCTGAGGGGGACCAGAGTTTGATTGATCTTGAGAGCAAGGTGGCCGCCTTCTGCCTGCAAGCCCTTCAATGACTCCTGTATGGCGAGGAATGCCTACCTTGGCAACAACTGGCATGCCGGTTCCTGCAGAGGGTGGGGGCCCTCAGCTTTGACCTAGAGCTCTTCCTGTTGGACCTTGCACTCCTGAAATGGGTGGTGCTTCCAGCTTTCTACCTCAGTGTAGTACAAACCTGACAGGTAACCCCAGGCCCATCATCTGCAGTTCCCACAGTTGCTGAGGGAACACCTGGTGCACAACCCAGCTTTGAGGCACCCTGTGCCGAGCCTGGCCTCTGTCAGCCTCACAGCCATTCTCATCCAGGCATGTGTCCTCCACTCAAGCCATCTCTTTGACCCTGCTTCGTCAGCCTGGCTCTCACCCGAGGCCTTGACCACCCGGCTGGGCATGCACTCCATCCACAGCATGGGCCGTCTGCTGTGTGACATCCAGGATGCCCTCTCATTGGAGGCAGCAGTCACCCTGGATGACCATCTCCAGGCCGGCCAGGTGTCCTGCACCGCAGAATGCTATGAGCAAGGTTTTTCCTGTACTGCCAGTCACCCCAGCCATGGCCGGTGAGCTGGCTGGCAGACCCAGCACCCTGCTAATGCTCCCTGTGTCTCCGAACAGTGACTTGGGTTGCCTCTCTGCTTTTCTGTCCCATAGAAGCCCATATGCCTAGGTGGTTCATGTCTGCCATGCCCAGGTGCTTGCAATAATACACTGTGGTGATGGCACCTGGGGCTGCCAGATTCCCCACTGGCCCACCCGGTTGGTGCACATAGTATAAGCCACCAACTGCCAAGAAGACTGGTGACCTGCAGTGGCAGTTGCTGCATGGCATCCTAGCCACTGGCACATTTGTGTCCCACTTTGATCCAGCCACCTCAATGGCTTGCCCCTGCTGCCCTTGAGGAAATCCTTTTTCATGTCTTCTTTGACTGTTCCCACATGCAGCTGCTTTTTGCCATGCTCATGCTGCTACTGCGAGCGCTGGGCAGGAGCCTCTCGAAGACCACCTACGTTTACTCCTACCCATACCGGGTGGCTGAGAAGGGCTTCGTCTACCTGGCCAACTTTTCACTGGGTCAGGCCAAGATGGCCGTTCTCAAGATCCACTAAAACCAGATTGCCAGGACCGGCTCAGATGATGCCCTGTGGCTTTTCTGCCTCCTGGTGCATGCGCACCTCTCGCTGGAGTTTGAGTACACTGTGCTCTGGCAGACAGTGCCCACCTTTGAGACACACTGGGCCCTTGAGGGATCGCTGTGCCATGTGGAGGACAGCCATTTCAAATATGCATTCTGTTGTCATGACCGGTCTGGATGACTGGGCAGGCTTGGTGTTGGACTATGACTTCCAGCCTGTGCCACGCCCTGAGCCCACACCAGGCTGCTTTTTTGCTTTCTTTTTTGTGTGGGAAGTTGAAGGTGTTGTCACGTGTATAATTAGACAGAACAGGGTAGGAATTGTTTATTTATAGATACCACCATGTGGCCGGCATTCTGACTGCATAATAGCATGCAAGACGCAATGTGGAATGTGATGAAGGTGTCTGTCATGGTGTGATGTAACGAATGCAATGAGATGGTGTTTTTGGTTTGATTATAATTTGTTTGTTTCTGCTTTGTAAGTGGCCAACCTTTTTGTATCCCCAAACCCCTGAATAAAGTAGTTAAAAAGTTTAAAAAGTCCTTCCTTCCTAGTCAACTATGTTTCCTTTCCTTACTGGAAAAATCTGTATATTGAGATAAGTGGAGCTACCACTTTCTCAGGTGTGCATTTTTCTATTCCTCATAAAATCAGCAACCCATCCCTGCTGTTGTCTAGCGATCTTTAATCATTTCAACTTTTCTTTATGTCTTGACTTCTACCCTACGATGATTAAACATATGCCTTAAGCCAACCCATGCACATTTTCCTCACTGGTTTTCATTTACTTAAATATTCACATGCATATGAGTTCTCACATAATTCCTTCAAATGTGCATATATCAAATGCATATATAGCAAATATGCTGTTGACTTGCTCTTGCTTTGGAAGCTCCTTACAGACCCCTCTCATTTGAACTGACCTAAATTATCATGTTTTATTTGCCAAGAGTTCTGTTCATAGCCTGAGTTAGGGGCTATGGCTTGATTCAAGAACATGCTGCATTTGTGCTGCAGTTCTTCACTCAATAAAGCCAGGCATAAACAAGTTGTCTTTGACAAGGAAGAGCCACAGGCAACAGGTTCAAATGCATGTCTTCTGACATATGGCATGGTGTCAAATATTGCCTGACAGTAGGGTACAGCCCATACCTTTTAGCTGCTTTGCCATGCCATCAATACTT
The DNA here is from genome assembly GCF_001723895.1 of Crocodylus porosus. Classification (NCBI taxonomy): domain Eukaryota; kingdom Metazoa; phylum Chordata; order Crocodylia; family Crocodylidae; genus Crocodylus; species Crocodylus porosus. The sequence goes on from NW_017728913.1 coordinate 1,024,464, forward strand.
CCTGCAATATGTTAAGATATAGACTCTTTGAAAGGCTCCGTCTTACAACAGAGACTGTTTGATTGTCACAGGCTGATAAACTGAAACCACAGATTTCATCTCACCTCATACTAGTCATCCTTTTTCCATCCTCTTTGTCTACATATGAATACTTCACTTATCACAACAGCTTCTAAGGCTTGGATTCAATAAAGAGACTCAGCTGTCACAATGCGGCACAAAGCAATACATAATTTTTAAACTCCCAGCCCCTCTGATGAATCAATAGTCCTCAGCTAGGATGAAGTTGCACATTATACCTAGGTCATACTCAATCAGGCAAGTGTTAAGCAGTGTTAAAGTTAGAATGTGTTGCAAGCAATCACATGTTAAAGGTTAATATAATACAAGTTCTGTTAGCTGGCATCTTACAAGCTGGCATGCTCCACTAACCAGCATGCCGGCTTGTAAGATAAAAGTGAAAGGGCTGGTGAGCAGGGGCTGGCTGGAGCAGGGACAGCAGAGCTTTATCCCTGTTCCAGGTGCAATTGTGTGGCTCATGCACTAGATCTCATTGTATCTTTAACTGCATATATGGAAGAGCCCCAAGTGAATAAGGACCTTATCTAGAAGAAAAACGTGTCCTTGGTTCCTATCCTTCTTCCAATGCATAGTTATGTATTTTATCATTGATTGTTTAATGTAAAATTTATGAACAATCCTTGGGTAGGAACTGGAATATAGGGCTGTCTCCCTTTTTGGAGATTGTTGTAAACCCTAGGCTAGATGGTCATCTTCATTTCTCCATGTTTGCAGTTTCTGGCCTGATAAATTTTTAATTCCTTTATGCACGCTTCACTGTTGAAGGGTCAAGAGGGGTTTTTTGGTTGTTTGTTTGTTTGTGTTTTATCATTGTAGGATAGCCAATACCCTGATGGTTAGGGCACTTCCCTGCTTGGTGGGAGTGCTCTAACCACTAAGTCATGTAAAAAAACAGGTGAGAGTGGTACCAACATAAGCTGCTGTCCTGGGGCAAGGGGAAGATATGAACCCCAAAGGGCTAAAGGAGGACCCTGGGGGTCAGTACACCCCAGGGAGAGTAAAAAGGAAAAAGAAATGAATAAAAACCTCTTACCAGCTGCAGGAACCGCAGCGGAGCTGGAAGCAGCGGCGGGACCCACGTGGCTCATTAGCCATGGTTTTTTTAAAGGGGAAGCAGCTGGGAAAGAGTGGGAGGAGAACCAACCCGGAAGTATAAGAAAGGGGAACAACAAGGCAATGAGGCAGGAGAGGTGGCGAGAGAGCATTGAAAGGAGAGCTCCTGGACTCACCAAGAAGGTGGAGGAGCCGGGGAACACGGCTCAGATCGGAAAAAGATCCGGAGTTGTGCCCAGGTAGAGACGCTGCCATCGGGCTGACAAAGACCCAAGTATCCCGGATATATATAACCCTCAGGCTGCAAAGAGAGGGACCTCAGTAACCAAGGTGAAAGTCAGCAGATCTACAAGAAAAGAGGTATCCAAGCAAGGGGCTAGCTAAGACCCTCACATCCAGGACAGAGGACCCAGGTGGGAGCCCGTTGAGGGATGGATCCTTTGCTGAGGGACATGGAGGGTACACACGCATGAGAATACCCCATGGGCTAAGGAAGGCAGCCCTAAGGGGGATGGGTAGTTGGAAAAGGGGGAGCACGGTACTACTTGGCACTCCTAAGTAGGGATCTTCTAGGGAAGGGGCATACAGTTGTGGTGCCTGTATCCTTTAGGTGGGTTAATTATTATTATTATTGTTGTTTCTTTTTTTGAACACTGGAGTTAGAGTGAGACAGGGCTACTAAGGGCGTAAGCGTCAAAAGGGGCCCTGGGTTTACTTAGCCCAACTCCAGGATCCAGCAGGAACCAGGAGGAACCCGCACAGAGAGAGGGTTGGCCGCTGACAACAATGATAGCACACTGTTGAGGCTGAGTATAGGGCGAGGTACAGGGGAGGTTGGAGCCTTGCGAAGAACACCACGCCTCGGCCTTGGGGCAGCCGGACTCAGACAGTCGGACCCCTCCACCACTGAGATATCATCAAAGTTGTGACAGGTGGGATAAGGAGGGGAGAAGACCACCTGAGACAGGAGAGCATGGCCCCATACCCTTAAAGGATGGAGCGAAAAGTTATCATCAAGTCCCAGGGCCAGGCGGCGAGGGACCGTAAGATCGAGGCCTGGCGGGTGCAGCTGCAAAAATAGGAAAATCGGTAGCTTCCTTGCATTTTGTGTTGCATACAATCCAGTAAGTCTGGCCTGAGCATCATGCCTGCAGGATCAAGACCTCTTGTGAAACAAGTGGCGTAATCCTTCATTTGCAGCTTGCAGATGTGATCTAGGAACTACGCCTTGTTAAGAATGAGGCATTTCTGGGTATACATGAAAAGGCAGTTTTTGCATTCTGAAGATGCTAAGGTCAAAATTAAGATGACTGCAAAGTTTAAGTGCCTCCAGGGTCACACAGCAGGTAAGTAAGGAAGATTTGAGGCTTAAGTGCCTAATTTCTATCAAAGTGATTACATACAATCAGTACCACACTATAGATGGGTCTAGAGTCTCCTTACTTTCCCTCCCTGGCCAGAAACAATATTGTTCTTCTCCTCCTCCTGTTCTGTTTTCTACTTTGATTGTATTATAGTGTCTATGGGAAAGGAAAGTTAAAGACATGAGCTGTATACTCTATTGTGAAAGTGAGGTCTGTGAGCATTTTTGCTTCCTTTAGAAATGAGTTCAGTGGCCTTGAACAAGGTGCCAAGAAATTTGTCTTCTACTGTCATGAATCTCACCCTTCAGACTATCAGCTTCATAGTTTATGAAGAAAGTAGCTGTCCAGAGAATAATAGTAACTTGGGAGGAGGCGGGCCTTACAGCAAGATAAGCACTGATTCAGAAGGAGATTGAGAATGGCAGCCTTCAGGTATCTCTTGCTGCCAGTGCACAACAGCAGTGCCACTGTGGCCTGTGCTGCCACCACAACAGTGGTAGCCCCGGTGAGAGGAAGTGAGCATTCCCTTTCCTTTCCTCACCCCTCCAAACACCCAGGCATCACCCAGGGCATCAGAATTTCTATTTTTCCCCTGCTAAAAGATTTACCATGGAGATCACGGTAGTTTCTTGAGTGCTGGGACCATTTAGTCTTCCCTTTCCCAGAATTTGAAATCTTACCCTTCATGTGCCTCCCATATAAAGGTGAGCAATACCAAAGAAAATGATGATTAGATGAGGAGTATATACAGAATTAATTATCTTCTGTTTATGGTTGCTCTTTGAAAACTTGTAAGTCCTATTATCAATAGACCTATTATTGTTATGAATAATATTTGCAATCAAATTAGCCCCTTCATGCATGAATGGATTCTGATTTTCTTTGAATCACTTCCTTATTTGTAAGGAGTTCTGAATAATTTGGATGAATAATTTCCAGGCTATGGATTATTTGTATAGTGTTTATTTTGGCTATTGGCTATTTTTATTGGGCATGTGGTACAGTTTTGGATCTCTGATTGAATGGCTGAAGCAATTTGAGAGAATAATGAATAGTGGATAACCCACTTCTGGTCTGAAATTTTAAACAAATAATCATTTGTGCTGAGATCCATGGATCTTTTACAATAAATGAAAATATTAATGAATATTTGGCAGCTGAATGAATCCTTGTGAATTATGAATAATATGGCTGCATGCTTCAAAGCAATCCAATCTCTATTTGAGACACTAAACAGTACTTATAATGCTTGCAGCTGTCATCTCAATTAAAAGGTAAGTGAACCTGTCTTTGAGACCATTCACTTAACCAGAAATCTGGAAAGGCTCCTTTCTCCATCAAAATTTTGAGACACTTCACAAATACAACCACACTGAAGCAGCACCATTAACAAGTGGTAGGAAACAGCAGGCTTCAACTACCTGAAGGGTGGTTCCAAAGAGGATGGAGCAAGACTATCCTTAGTGGTAGCAGATGACAGAACAAGGAGCCAATGGTCTCAAGTTGCTGCAAGGGAAATTTAGGTTAGATATTAAGAAAAAATTTCTAACTAGGAGGGTAATAAAGCTCTGAAACAGGTTACCCAGAGAGATTATGTAATTTCCATCTTTGGAAGTTCTTAAGACCTGGCTACACAAAGCCTTGGCTAGGATGATCTACTTGGGTATGACCCTGCTTTGCGCAGGGGGTTGGACTAGATGACTTCCTGAGGTCCCTTCCAACCCTAATTTTCTATGTTTCTATGAAATGTTTAGGCAAGGGAAAAGATGTCTTCCTCTTGAACCTTTAAAGGTGCTACAGCTTATCTGTCTATACCCATCACCAGAGTACCTTTACACATCACCAGAGTTGCTGAGCATCTTGGCTTCTTTTATATATGTGGTAGACCTACCAATATGGACCAGCACACCTGGGCTCATAGAATCTTCAGGGTGATTGGTGGAGCATGTCCACCAATCAGGTAATGGCTGGGAGGGGCCTACCCTGTCCCAGCACCTGGGGGTGGGGGTGGCAAGGAGCCATGGACCTGATTGATGCCTGCATTTGCTGGTCTGGTAGCACTCTAGGGTGGAGCCTTCAGAGAGAATAAAAGCAGCCGCATGCCCAACACGGGGAGAAGATGCATCTAGGAATGGAGAAGAGAGCAGGGCAGAAGAAGAGCTGGGGAGAGCTGCCCAGTGAACAGAGCTAGTGCCTAGAAGAGACCCCAAGATGCCTCATGGTGTACGGAGCCAGACCCTGAGACCAAGAGGCTCAGGTCTGCAACCCCTGATATGCAGCCAGGGCTCCTGGTGCACAATATGGTGCATAGAGCCAAACCCTGGTAGGAAGAGACTCTGGTCTGCAACCACTGGTGTGCAGCCAGGGCTCCCAGTGCACAGGCCAGTGTGTGGAGCCAGTGAGACTCTGGGAGCCATCCACGACAGCTCAAGGTTACAACTCCTGGTACGTGGCTGGGAATCCAGTGCAGGAGACAGTGCACAGAGGGTCCAGGAGCAGACCAAGCCCCAGAGTCACGCAAGGTGGTCTGGGCCTCCAACCCTGAGCAGAAGCCTAAACCTCCCAAGAGCATGTGATGGTGCTCAAGGCTTCAACCAGGGAGCAGTCCAGGAGGAGCCAGAGGTCTTGGAGGCTTGTCTAAACAAGGAGCTGCTTACATGAGGGGACAAGGACCACCCACCTAGGCACCGGATTCATGAGTTGCTGGGGAATAGGGTTCCCACAAAGGAGGGGAAGTCCTTCTTGGTTAGAAAGGGGCTCCTGGAAAGGAGGTATGGGGAGGGCCTCTTCTGAGTTTGTGAGCTTCCCTGAAGGTTTGCTGTGAGGCCCAAGGGGCATCAAGGTCTTCCCTCACAGGTCACTAGAGCTTAGTCCAGGCCACAGGAATGTGGCAGGGCCTTGGGGATGCTTTAATAATTTAGGTTACTTCTATGCTTATGTACCTTATATTTTGTGATATTGTACCTTATATTTTGTGATATTGTGTCCTGTGAATTGTGTGCTCCTATATCAGTAAGAAAATGAACATTATAGAACTTAAGAGTGTATGATCCATATTGAGGTCCTGCTAGGACCTGTGGCAGGGCACTGTTGGTGCCTGACACTTTAAGACCTGAGCCAAGCAGCCAGCAGGTGCTTGATTGTGGCAGTCATTTTAGATCTTTGGCCACTTATATAAACAGAGCAGTTTTGCTGCTGGCAGGTGAGGCAGTAACATTGCCTGGTTGAAAGGCTGCTTGGAACATCCTGGAGGTAAGGGAGAAGCTTTAGGGGATGGCTAGGAGGCTCCTGGGCATGAACTAAAACTGTACCCTGTTGGGAGTGGGTGTCCTAGTAGGGCTCTCAGTGGTGCAGGAGCCCCCCAAAATACCAGGCCAGTTACCACCCTGGTGAAAGGCATGTCAGAGCACCTTATAGTTTCATAGTAGGGTTGGAAGGGACCTGAGCAGATCATCAAGTCTGACCCCCTGCAAGGAAAAGAGTACTGAAGTCCAGTGACCCCTGCAAGGTGTTCATCTAGCCTCCTCTTAAAGACCCCCAGGGTAGGAGCCTGCACCACTTTGCTTGGAAGTTGGTTCAAGATCCTAGCTTCCCTGATAGTGAAGTAGTGCCTCCTGATGTCTAGCCTAAATCTACCCTCTGCCAGCTTGTGACTGTTATTCCTAGTAACTCCTGGTAGTGCTTGGGGGAACAGGGACTTCCCCAGTGCCTGCTGGTCCCCTCTGACTAGTTTGTAACAGGCCACTAGATCCCCCCTCAGCCTTCTCTTCTGGAGGCTGAATAAGTTTGGGTCCTGTAGCCTCTCCTCATA